>NW_004797368.1:1072496-1124766 GCF_000002075.1 Aplysia californica
TTGTGTGAGTATGAGAAGAGGCCTGGTATCTCAACTTATTCAATTTTTGTTTTATTGATGAATTTAGACTAAGACTCGTTAAGATCTATTGTAATATTTTCATTTTTCTTGTCTTTGTTGTTTTTAATATGGTAAAGAAAAATAAAAGTTGGCCTATATAATGTGGATTTTCTAGGAAAAAAATCATTGTACAAAAAATACAGACCTGGCTGATGGTGTTTAAAAGTATTTGTTCCCTCTATGGTCATTTGATGTAATTTATGATAACAAACTGGAGCTGATGATGTGAGTTTATATTTCTCCCTGTGTCTCTGTCCACAGAGCGAGTGCAGCAGATCGTGCGTGGATTCAACTCAGACTGGAAGCGGGCGCTAGAGAGTATCAACCAGGAGGTCATGAGGGCCTTCACAAACTTCAAGAACGGCACTCAGATTTTACAGGTACACTTTACCTTTGAGACTTTGGTGTTGTTTGAGAAAGTCTTGCTGTGTTGGAAGGGGGTTGGGGTTTTTTTTAGGCGGGGGGGAGATGGGGGGATGAAATAGCATAATAGCATGTTTTTCTTGTGTGTTTTCTTCTTCTTTTTGCCCTCAGTTTTTTCCTGTCTGTTTGTCTTGCCTTTTCTGCAACACAAAAGTACCATTGTGATATGAGTTGGTGTGCTGTGCTTCCCTTTACTTACATTATTACTATTCCTGGATTATTTCTTTCCCTAGAAATCAAATTTCTTTTATTGAGAACTGAACAACAAAGATATATTATACCTGATGTACTGAGGAATGGCATAGTGTACAAAATTAACTACTTACCTTGCCTATATGGAGGCTACTCATTTTACTTATCGCTGTTGTTTTTATTCTGGTAAAGAAAAATAAAATTGGGCTTCTGCCACTGTAATGCGGATTTCCTTAAAGAAAAGATCGTTATTTTTTGTATAGAAAATACAGACCTGATGACGTATTATTAGTATTAAAGCATTTGTTCCCTCTTTAGTCATTATTATAACAAAGTGGAGCTGGTGTGTTACATGTCATCGTGACTTATCCTTGTTGTATTTTTATTGTTTTCAGGGGGCCTTGACCCTGCTGATCCAGTACTACCACCGCTTCCAGAAGATTCTGTCTCAGCCGGTGTTCCGGAATCTGCAGATCAAGCATGAGCTCATCAACATCCACCATGTGATGGTGGAAGTGAAGAAGTACAAGCCGACTTTCTGAGCCGTCGATTGCTTGTCTGTCTTGTTTTAAGTTCTGACGTACAGTCAAGTCCACATGAACTAAACACTTTTAACCCCAAAACAACAGTAAAACAAATTTTCAAAAGAAAGAAAAATCCCTCAATTTTATTTCTCTTTTTTCTTCTTGAACAACTTTTCTAAATGAAAACACAGCTAAACCAAAGAAAATGCAGTGGTCCCACAGTTTTCAGTTGAAGCAGACTCCACTGTATATTTATTGTCAGTGTAGTAAGAGCAATGAGAAACTTTATGGTTTCTAATTAATCATCCTGAAAAGCTAGGTAGGGAAGTAACCCTTTTTTTTTCATGACAGTTGTGATTTGTGGGCTTGTTTATATAGCTCTGGCCTACTTGATCAGGCAGCACTGCCTGACAAAAACTTTTGGGGCTTTAAACATTTTGCTTCTGGTGTTTTGAGAATAGTGTAGTACATCGGGCCCATGTTGGTGCATGAAAGGAATGTAACGTAGGACCGAATTCTTGGTCTGTGATGGCTCACAGTTGGAGAAAAATCTTACATCTCTTTGTCTCCAGGTATTATTCTGGCCCGTCCATGGCTAACTTTGGAAGGGGAGAGTGCCTTTATTTTTGTTTAGGGCTTTTAGTCCGTCATCAGTTTTTGAATGTTCATGCATTATGCTGTCAAAATATCTGCTTTGAACAAATCCTTCAGGACATCTGTTTCAAAAATAAATCAATGTCTTGGTTTGATCTGGCAGAATTATTTTTTTCAGGCCATTCTCACAGACCACTAGATTTCAGAATCTAAAGAGTCAAATTTCAACAAAAAATTACCCATTGAATTTGTAGAGTTGGAAGTGCTACTACTACATGTATTACTAGTGTCAGAGGTGGTGGTGATTTTAGGCTTAAAGTCGAAATTCAAAATTGATGACAGGTCACTTTGAGATTTTGCACAATCAAGAGTTTGGTGGTTTTTCTCATGTACATGAGAAGTTAGTACTGACCTTCCCATTGACTTTATGTAGATGGGTTTTTTTTTACATTAGGAGCTATAAGCATTATCCTCACGATGACTTCTTTGGATCCATTCTTTAATTAATTATACAATGGATCTTTAGTCAATGCATCTTGAAATTTAGAGCCTGGCATGGCGAATTTTGTGAGCAACAGTCAAGAATGTTCAGTCACAGAAACCTTACCTCTGTCGGAACTACAATAGATCTAGATCTAGTCCCTTCAAATAGAACTACACATAATACCAAAATGGCTTCCCATATCTGCAGCAAGAGTAATGGGTCCAGCAAACAATGAAAGCCATGATAGGAAAACAGTCAGGACCCTCACTTTATGAACAGCGCCAGTGATTCTCAGTGTTTTCTACTTTTACTTGATTTTTTTTTTAATGGTTTCTCTTGAGCTGAAATTTTTGTATGAAGAAATGTTTGCCTTTCTGTCGCGATCCCCTCTCTCATCACAAGTGAGTTTTACACCCCGTTTCCATCTGTGGGTGGGTGTGGGATGGTGAGTTGCTCAAAGACCTCTCCAAACACAACCATGTGTCTTATAGAACCAACAGAATGCTGCATTGAAACTGCTCTCGAAGTATGTTGAATGCTTTTACAATTTACAGTCAAGAAATACTTGAATGCGACATATACATGAAGTGGGGGGGATGTGCCGAATGAAAGTATCTTGTGGATACCTATTTATATATAATAAAAATAATATGATATACAGATTCTCTCTCTACTGTGGTGGCAGGGCTCGGTAATGTTGCAACACTGTGAACATGTATGAGATGATTGCGTGAATGCTTATAAATGATTGTTGGTTTTTTTTTCAGTGTATCTGTCACGTGCAAATGCTGTGGAAGAAAGCTCAGAAATCTCCTACTACTTGCTTTTTGTTTTCCATGTGCAATATGTATATATATATGATTCTATCAAGAGTACGATGTTGTTTGAAAGTCAAAGGTTTCTGTTGAGAGATAAAACTTGCTGTGTGTTTGTAAAGACATTCTGCGACCGAATGTTTGTGATAACTTTCTCAGTCCAACGTGTTGGTGATGACCAAGTGTATTCATTCCTCAACATTGTGATATGATGGGTTTTGTGTTTGCGACGTCCCAGGTTGATGTAGATGGTTTGTGAAACATAGGGGAATTTGCCACCAAAGTTTTTTAAATTTGATTTGTATATATTATGTGTACGGTGAATCTTCTCTTCTGCTAACTCAAGATTTGAAGTGTTTGCCAGTCACACAAAGAGGTATATGCTATGGAAGTGTAAATCTGTGCTGATGTGAGAATATATATGTTTTCAAATAAAATATAAAATTATTAATACATTGCCTCGTTAACTTCATTACCTTTGAAATGTTTGTGTGTTTACATATCTGTCTTACGTCATTCAATTAATCTGCAGCCAGATGGATTGTGCTCTGTCGTCATTTTTAAAAGTTTTTGGAGGGTTGGGGTTTTCTTTGTAGTTTTACATGGGAACCTAAAAAACTGAATATTCTTATCAAGAAAAAATACTCTTTGCAAAATCCCAAATCAATATTTTTAGAATACACTTTTGATAATGACTTCCTTATTATCTTTAAAGCAAGAGTTGTTTTCTTGGTAACAACATTCAGTTTTTTGGCTCTCCTGCAAAATGGTAAAAACTGCATAAATACTGTACTTTAAAAAAAATGACAGCAGTGCTGGCGACACAATAACTCAGTCCACAACCATCATAAGAAGCAAAGCAACCAGTCTAGCTGAAGAATGTCACCTTCACAGGAGCTGATCAGTTGTTTTAAACTTACCAGTTACCAATACAGAAAGAAAATACTATTACTAATAACTAAACTGCTGAAGAAATAAAAACCATCACGAGTACATTAGACATGATAATAGTTTATTATTGCATTTATATCAATTCTTGACCCAACCCAACCCAAAACATTTCACTTTAAACAATCTTCTTCTTGAATCTGTCTAGAGCGGATGCCTTCTCTCCTTTCCTCTTTGCGTTCTGGGCATCAAACTTGCCCTCCGCCTGCTTGGCTCGAACAATCTCCCTGACCTTAGCCCTCATGTTCTCCTCCTGAACACCCTTCAGACGCTTCTGCACCTTGGATGCCTTGCTGCCTCCCTTCATCTTGTGGCGCGGCGTGAAGTCAATTTTGTCTGGCTTCAGGTACTGTAGAAATAAACAGTGAATGATTTAGTCAGGATCATTTCTATCATCAGTTGGCAATTTAGAATTTGAGTTGAAAGCAGATTCCCTGTGTGATGCCAGGCAAGATGATTGAGATTGGTGGAAATACCTGGCTGATGGTTGACGAGCACAACTCTTGGATCCTACTTCTTTTCTCTTCCTCTGTTTACCTTGTTTTTACTTTTTTTCCCTGCACTAATTGGACATTATTTGTAAATGTACTCTGCACTCAAATTTTAAAAAAATGTTCAGGGAATAGAGTAGAGAGCAGTCAATATGTGGCACTGGCCAGCCTCTAATAGCTTGTAACAAGAAATCAATGGAAGAAAACTCAAAAATGTCACCTAAGGTTGAGCACTTATGCCAAAAGCACCTCTCCTTCACTGATATAAGTACACGCGACATCTCTCTTTCATTAGTTTATATATTTAGACCTGCATGTGAGCCTCAACCAGATTGTCTGAAAATTTTGCGCAACCCCCCCCCCCCCATAAAGAGCTTTTGTGGGTGTCATAAGGAAGGACTTCCGAGTAACGAGCGACCACCCCAACAAACACAATAAAGAAGAGACCTAACCCTAACCCTAGGCCTACCCCCAAAAAAACCTGCAACGGGCCTCATGTAAAAAGGCCAGCACAAGTCCAAAATGAAAAATTTTTTTAAATTTAAAAACCACACTCCAAAACAAACAAGGAGCAAAATAAGGCCTAGATTCTACATCTAAATTGCTATAATTGCCAATTATTGGGTTTGATACAATAACACAATAGAATTGGAATATGAATCCTCCATATAGATCTAGTAATCTAAATAAATCTAGATCTAGATCTTGTACAACAAATGAATAGGAATAGGTCTTGAACTAGAAATCCGCATCCGATTCCGAACAGAGGTACTCAGCTGAGTCTAAATTCTGAATAAATAAATAATTCACGCACCTGATGAAATGCTTTTTACCAACATTAATATTACAGCACAACCTATGATAGAGTTTGACACAATAGAATTGGAATTTGAATCCTCCATTGAGGTCTCTATAATGATCTATATAGATCTAGATTCTATTAGAACAAGTGAGTCGGACTTGAATGAATCCACACGATCTGAACAATTGAATTAGTCAACAAATGAAATTCAAAATGCCCCTCGTGCACGAAATTGAAAGTAGATAATTTAGGTTGTCGTCCTTTTTTGTATTCGCATTTCTACTCAGGTTCCGATAATTATGTCAGAAACGCCGACGTCGGCACGAAACGAAAGTGCCGACAAAGCCGACGGGAGAAAAAGGGGATGCTAGCAGTCGGCCAGGCCTCACACTACGCACATTGACTGATACAGGTGGGCCTAGCGATAGCATCGGCCGGCTCGCGGGTCGGGTCGCGATTGTCGGATTTCAGACGATTGTCGGCAAACATGCAGGTCTATATATTCACTGGTTTATAACAAGTCAACATGATGTGAAGCCCATATATATCTCCTTCACTAAGACACTCTGTTACCACGGGAGGCTTACCTTCTTCTTGTTCCTCTCCTCTTGAAGTTCTTTTGCTGTTTGTAAGTCCACTTTTCCAATTTCACTGTCCAGTGTGATCATCTCAGGATGGACCTGGGACATGAGACAAACACAGAAGTTGAAAGTATGTTATGACAGACAAAAATGTCCAATCCCAGTTTTTTGTCAAACAGACATGGTTTACAGTATTCTGAGATTCAAGGCAGGTGGTTGGAGGGTATCACTGGTAGGTCCGACTTGTATTTCCTGTCTGTATATCTTGTTTTTCCTTACACAAATTGCTTTTGCTGTGTGGACGTGCTTCTCTTTACTCAAACTAAACAGATTTAGGTGGTGTTACAATACAATAGCCATCACTGATGAATTTCTAAATAGACTGTTGGCAACATAGATCACTACAAGCAAAGATTTATCAAGTCTTGTCTAGAGTGATCATGTGACCCACCAATGTCCAATCAAAGCTATCTGGACAAAAAGTACCCTGGTGCAATTAATGACTTACCATGCAAGAGTAGTGAGCATTCTATATTTTTTCCAAAAGTCAATACCCAGTGGTTTTAAATTATTGAATGGAATAAATCATTACAGGAAACAAATGTTTGCTTGTGTTTTAGTTGGTAACACAGTGTATTTGTATATAATATTTATGCACGACTCTGCGTTGAGTGTTCATTCTTCATTATATTTTGTGGGTTTGTCCATGAAGGTATCCAGTGTGTTGTCTTTAAAAGCGTGTACATTGTACAGTGTTTGCTGATGAATGTGTGATGCATGTTCATTCACAACTGCAGCGTGTTTGTTCATCAATATGTGTTGTGTGTTTCTACATGAATGTATGTTGAGTATTTATCCGCGAATATGAGTTTGTTTGTCTGTTCATCATCAATGATCAATACATACCTTATCCAGCAACATGCGGACTTCTGTCTGTTTCCTCTGAGCCTTGGACTGGAATGGGTTAGCCTCCAGGGCATCATAGTTGGCCTCTCCGGCACCTGGAAGAGAGACAAATCAGAGTTACATTCCCACACATGAAACAGACACACAGGAAAATGTACAACACATAAGTCTACATATCTCCCTCTCTGCACAAATACTGTATTCATCCCGGTTTGGTCCTAAAGGCAGGGTTGGGAGCCCACCTCCTAAATGATCTAAACTGTGTCAATGGGGGAGTAAAAACACCTACATTTTTTTTAAATACATGTGATGGCACAAGTACACCCTTCTCATCATTCTCAAAATCATTACTGATAACAACACTTGTTGCCAATCTCCTGACATTTTTAAGTATTCGATATTTCATGTGACATCTCCATCTTGTCTAGATAACAAGTTACCAGGGTTTATGCAACACAGAGCAATAATTTGTCTTGAAAAAATAAGGAACTATCCACGCCTGCAACTACAGGTGGATTATTTTGAGCCTTCGTGTGCATTAACATCATGACGAAATTGTGTTTATGTGTGTCTTCACTTTCCACAACACAAGCTGACTCACAAAGCCCACTAGTTCTATCTAAGACCAGCGTCTGTGGTGTAGTGGTAAGGTGCTTCGCTGTCGCACATAGGAGACCTGAGTTTGATTCCTGGGGAGAAATGTTTTATCCAAAATCTCGGTCTTTCTGCCAGGATGCTTCTTCTATCTCAGCCACAGTTGGCCCTTGAAGGCAGGATCGGACGCCAACATCCTAAATGATCTAAATTGTGTCCATGGAGGCACAAAAACACCTACATTTTTAAAAAAAAGGTTATATCTCTGCCCATACCTGGCACAACAATGCTGGAGAAACCCCAGCTATGGCCCAAGCCCAGCACGTCCTCGTAGGGGCAGAAGGCCACGTCTGTGATGAGTCTCTCGCACCGGTGGTAGAGGTACGGCTTCTCCGGCCGCTCCGACAGTGTGGCCATGTCTCGGTACAACTGAGGGCACAATGGGAAAAACCAAGAAAAAAGTATGAGAGACATGCTGCTATTTGAATTGAAGACTCGGTGGCTAACAAAATTACTTTTTTTTGTAGCAAATGGAAACAAATTGATGTTTCCTTTAGGGATAAATTAATTTTTCAATATTGGGGAAAAATGGTGGGAGTGGAAAGGGAAATCAAATTCATAACAATATGTATCCTTTTGGGAGAAAATGCAGAACAGTACAACTTACAGCAAGGAAAACCTCCATGGCTGGTCACAAGACAAAATAACTAAAAAGGCCTAGTTTGTATTGAGTACTTAGTTAATCAGTGCCAGCCAAACAACAACCAAAAAAAAAAGAAAAAAAGATGGTGATGGATTGGACACACACTTAGGAAGCCAGCTCAAAATCTGACAAGACAAACCCAAAGATGGAATTCCCAAAGGGAGGAGGAAGAGAGGAAGACCAAGATCCTTCCGGAAGCCACACCTGGAGGCAGCTCTCAGACATATGGGACACAGCTAGCTGGAGGTGGAGAAGATCATCCAGAACAGAGACAGGTGGAAAGTTCTTCTTAGTGGCCTATACCCAATACCAGGATGAAAGAGGCGAATGATGATGATGAGTTAATAGAGGACATAATAGAAAGTCCTGACCTCCACTGGCCTATATCAGAATAAAAGAGGCAGACGACGATGAGTTAATTGTTAAAGTACACAATAGCAAGCCTTTACCTCCACTACGTTATCCCGACTGACGGCCAGGAGACCCTTCTGACTGAAGTCCAGCAGGCCCGGGCACTGTTTCCTATTGTACTGGTAGCGACTCAGCTCTCGGTACATGCGCAGGTCAAACACCTTCAGACGTCTGTCCATGCTTGTGGTGGCCATGAACCTGTGCACAGACAGGACGGGAAGGGAAGGGGGCATGGGAGGTCAGAGGGGACATCACAGAAATAACAAGCAGCTTAGCAATAACATGTGAGTACTACCATAATCCATTCTTAAGCACAAGGTAAGCAGTTGGTAAGGCTGCGGCCACATCTTAAAAGTGAAGAAGACAAGACACAGGTCTTGAATTTTATCTTTCTAGCCTGAGGCATGAAGCTATCTACCTGTTGAACCTTAACCACTCATCTAAATATTTGAAGGGTGAGAAAAAAGAAAACCTTTGCATTTCATCCTTTAACTTAAGGTCTGAAACACTTGCTATTTCCTCTTAGACTTTGACCATTACTCAGCACAAGCACCTATTACTGCATCTTAAACCACCTTGCAGTGTTGAAAGGCGTGTAAAACCCATATCACTCATACATCCAACAACATCCCATCCCCATACTGTGAGACATTCCACTCACCGTCCTGTAGCATCAACAGCCACATCACGGAGCACGCTGGCATGACACAGCATTTTCCCGGCCGGCTCCTTCATGTTGGGCGTCCACATGGTCACAGTGCCTGAAACATCAAACAGTTCTCAAAGTTGACAACACAGAACTGATGTGCTAGATCTGGAACAATTCTGGCCAAGTCAAGGAGCCTATAATCCTTCTTCACTCTGATTTTTACAGTGTCAAATGGAACTGGAAAATTTCATTACCCTTTATTAGGACTCAATTTATTTTTACATTACAAGCACACACACTTTTTAAGAGCTTTTAATCCACAAAAATTTGTTTCATTAATGAACAAGCCATGGAAAGTACAGTAAACCCCCCACCCCTCATAGTTTATCGCGTCCTATCAAGTTAGATGGATATCAACAATTACTTTATCATGTCTGAAATAAGACAGGACCTGAAACTCAATTAATATCCATATTCGTTTTTCAAAATGTACAAACCATTGGCGTGACCAAGATGGACAATAGCAGACTGAGGGTTGACCGTCATGATGTCCAGACGACCTTGTTTGGTAGCGATCCCCGAGATTTCCTTGCCAATGGACACGTCCAGGTAGGACAGATATCCTTTGGCACTCTGAACAAGACAACACAGCAATCATGAGTTTTAAACTTGGGTTTATAAAATTACTTATTTTGGCTAGTCTTACTAAACAACAATGAAGAATGACTTCCCCAGCCAACATGTTACGAAAACTATGATAGTACAACGACAAGGAAGGACTTCCAAAACAGCTTTGCCGTATTACTAAAATGAGGCAGGATTATTGTTTTTTACAAGACATGGCTAAATTACAACAAAAAAAACGACAGCGTGACCATATTATAATTATGTGACATGGCTAATGTTCTTGTCAAAAAGTGACAACAATGAGAAATGACTGGTGAAACTATTGGCATATACAGGGTTCCTGCCATGAACTCCCCACCAAATTCAAGGAGATTTCAAGGAGAAATTTATAAAATTCAAGCAGATTTGGTCAAGAAATTAATGCCACTTTTGATGGTGCACTCGCACTCCAAAAGTCTATTTCCGATAGGCCTACTACACCTTTTCGAAATGGAATAGTAGTTTTGATTGTCCGACAAAAATTTTTGTTCATGTCCGATCCGGCGAAATTCAAACAGTTTTCAAGAAGATTTTTCCTTGAATGCAAATTCAAGGAGTTTTCCAGGACACCTTGAATTCAAAAAGGCCGCAGGAACCCTGCATATATTCACAACAAAGTGTCGTAAGATAAAAGGGACAAGCAAGGCTTTCAAACAGCCACGTCCTCCCATTAGCAAACTCCACCAGCTACACCCCAAAACCTGCAGGAAAGGCACTCTACTTTCCCACCATCAAGACAACAGGGATGAGAGTACAGCACTGAAGTAGTTTCCCTTTGGTACCAAACTGAGCCAATATCTCAAGCCATTGACTTGTCTTTAATCATCACAGTACCAGCAATTGTTAATCATATCATGTGTAAACACTCCTTTCAATACTGCGTATTCATATCAGAGATGTGATCGCTGAATACAATGTCCATCTCTAATGGAACTGATCCAAATGATCGAACAGCCTTGAAAAAAACCCCAAAAATTCAAATTCATTGGGGATTCGAACAAAGATCATCCTAAGCATAGCCTAGAATGATACCAACTCAGCTAATGGCCAACCTACAATACTGCAAAACATAAAGATCATAAAATATAGGAGTGACATGCCAGATAAAGCAAGAAGAGAAAGGAGAAAAGGGGACAAAAAACAAAATTCTCTACTTACAGAAGAACACAGAAGAAAGTGGTAGGGCAAAAACTCCAAGCGTAACACAGAGTCCAGATGCTTGAGACAGTGGAGTTCTATCCCCTGGTTATCGTAGCAGTAGGTCCATTTTTTCTGGGCCACGGCAAACATGGTTTCCTGGTGTAGCCATCTGTGGGGGAACAGAACATTTGGCATTTGGCTCAGAGTCTTAGCTGAACAAGAGAAAAACAGGTTTGTTATGGCTTTTTGTTTTAAATAGAGTTTTACTGCACCAGCAACACAACTAGGTCATATAAGTGCCGATGATTATGGAGGTGTTACAAGAGAGTAACAAACGTAGAGAAGAAGGAGCAATAAGGAAGATAGACGCTTGATAGGAAAGAAGAAGCAAACCACACCAGAGCACCCGCCAACCCCTCTCAACCAGACTTTCTTTCAATCCTTCAGTGTGTGGACAGCCCCCTCAAGACAGAGTTTGTCCCAGTTTCAATGACAACCAGTAGAGCTCATGACAACAGATGGTTTACTGGAACAAGTCCCTGTCTGTGCCAAGTTGGCAACCTAGACCACCCCCATTTCCCAATTGAAAAGCGTGAAGATAAATTGTGTCAAGTTGCAACCTCAGAATTATAACGCTCTATCAGCCCAATCCTAGTTTTCAGAAATATGACGTCAAATTAAGTTTCACCACGCTTTTTTTAATGCAACTCTTTGAATATGTTGACAACGACTAAATATTCTTACGATTTTGATAGAGAATTTGCTTTCTAACCTCATGGTCTTTGTAACTCAAAATGGCCCAAACTGTCAGATTAAACTTTGTAATTCTGAGGTAGCAAAGTGTTATCCCCAATGACAATAAATTCGAACTTTAATTTCAAAGAAATAAGACCTATGACCTTTAGAATCCAAGATTGACTGCTAGACCACAAAAGTGACATTTGTAGCCTCCATGCTTATTGACCCAGGCTGTAAAACCTAGGTTCTTTAGAAGCATGACACAGGCAGTTTCATCTTGCATTGGCTTATCTTGAGGCAGAACTGGTCAACTGCTCAAGGTTCAAAACAATGCTTTCAATACACTTTTAAGGAACACAACAACAAATTGTAATATGATCCAGTTGCTTGGTCCTTAGTATATAAATGAGCTTCCTCGCGATTAAGTTGGCAACCTAAACCACATCCATTTCCTTGCAGATACCAGTTCCCCACTGGACAGAGTGAAGATAAAACTGTACGCTTCCCAGAAAGCCAAAAATGTTTTTGAGTGTTCTAGGGTCTGCTGGGGTAGTAATAATAATAAATAGCATTTATGCTGCGCATTTCCATTATCGAACAAATGCTCAATGCGCTTTACTGTTCATTACATTTTTTTTTTTTAATCACACCTTAAAAATTAATGGACATACGTTTACATAAAACATAATATTATGCATAATATGCAAGTGTATAAAAATTTATATGACAAAAATGGTCACGCAGTGAGCCTGGCCTGGCAATGCATTCGCTAAAAAATATAGAAAGCAATAAAATTATAATAATAGTTGCAAAGCCCTAAAAGCACGCTGTAGAGCATGAATATGCACTATATAATGCAATTATTATTTTTATTATTATTATAAAATGTGTCCATTGTTATCCCAAGGATGAAGAACCCTATTTGAACCCTAGGCTTGTAGAAATAGTATGCACAATCTCTAGACCCCAAGCCCAGAATACTAACTGCTAGACAACCAAAGTGACATTTGTAGCCTCCATGCTTATTGACCCAGGCTGTAAAACCTAGGTTCTTTAGAAGCATGAGACAGGCAGTATCATCTTGCATTGGCTTATCTTGAGGCAGAACTGGTCAACTGCTCAAGGTTCAAAACAATGCTTTCAATAAACTTTTAATAAACACAACAACAAATTGTAATACTATCAAGCTCTTTGATCCCTAACATATAATAGTCACCCTCATTATCATTATTAAGCTCTTAATTTCTTAATTCCAACCAATTGCGACTTACTTGACGTCATTGACAGTCTCCATCACGTTGATTTCACAGTGAAGTTTTTTGCTCTGCCAGTCAAAGGCTGCGACATGACCTTTGGCCCCGCCCAGTAGGAGGTGCCTGGGGAGAGTTAAAAGATCAAACATCACCACCAGACAACCAATATGTAACAAACATCATCCCAAGATTATTTCTATAAGATTTGAACACAAAATAACAGTGATGTATATCATTTCCATTTCTTACAGTACTAATACTTGGGTTTTTCTGCTTCCCTCAATCTATCTTTGTGGGTCAATGCGAGTATGCATGTGGGGGGGTCGGGAGGTGTTTACAAGCATTGGAGCATGTACGATTGGCACGTGCATGAGAATTTTAAAGGAAAAATATTAATGTTGTTGTTTTAAAGGCAGTTGCCCATGAGTGAATGTTCCAAAATGTATGAATCCGTACTACATCAGCATTAACAAAACACTGCACAGAGTTCCAAGTCACATCTGTGTGCAGCACAAGTGGTAGATTGCCAGGCACAAAGGATTGTTGGCTATTTTTACAGTGAAACTACTCACCCCAACCACCTCCCATTCCATTACATTTCTAGAACCACAGCCTACCTTCCATTCCGTGTGTAATCCATTCTGTAGGGGCCAAATTGATCTAAACGCAGGTCAAATATTTTCTGTTGTGTAGCTTCGTCAGCCGATGCCTTGATCTCATGCTGACTGATCTGAAATGTGTTCTCACCCTCCAATTCTCTGAAATAAAGGGGGAAAAAACCAGTATGAAATACCAACACAGTTCAACCCCAAAAATAATGTAAGAAGTCTAATGAAAAAAAAAAAGGAACCCAACCTCTGATTAACACATGGGTAATGACCAAACTAAAAGGAAAACACAAAACATCGAGCACCAACCCCGCTTCCTCAGTGCACAGCAGCTCACTCCTCGCTGATTTCTCAGCAACTGTCTCAAACACTTCCTCCTGGGCTTGAATCTTTTGAGTGTGGAATTTTGTCTTAGCATAGCCCTGGGGAACAAAAAAAAAAAGCTAGATAAAAAAGAGATAGCAGAAAATAGAATGCATTCAATTAGTTTGTAGTATAACTCTGAAAAGAAAACCATAGCCAGCTGTAGCATGGATCCAGATCGAAAAGGAACAAAATACACAGAACATCCCTACAAGGTTAATGATAACAAAATGACTTTTTCAAAAGGAATACTTGTAGTTATTTCACTAACACAACCAAAAGATCAGAACACACTGACAGTCATTAAACTTAATTTAACATTCCAGCTATCACAAAAGACAACAACTATTACAGACTATGTAAAAAGCAGCTAACATTAAGAAGAGCAGCAGTATTCTGCACCACTTAAGGGGAGGAGCGACCCTTGATTTTGCAGAGTTTGGGTCAGGCTATGCACATTTTATCTTGGCTGATTTTTGAAGATCAACTAGTTTTTCGTCTAAAAATAGCATGGAAACAATTGAGAAAGACTTTATTCTCCAGGTAAATTGCCTTTAAAAACATGAGGATGGATTAATATAGTGAATTTATACCATTATTGTTGGTTTTCGCAAAATTTAATTTTTTTTCAGATTTTTCCCTCCTCCTCCCTTAGTTTTCATCCTTTTGACATGAAACTGTCAGGAAACACAGATGCCATCAATGTAACAGAGAGATATTTGCGAAAAAATTAATACTTTTCCATTGGCAAGCGATTGCGCAACCTAAATTTAGAAAAAGTTTTTTTATACTTGGGAAAATTCTCTTTTTTTTTCTTTTGCACTTTTTGAAAAAAAACTTGCTGTTAGTCTGATAGGGTCTGGTTCAGGTATACTCTCACCAGATTTGGTCAAATTTGGTCAGTAAATAAGAAAGCCTTAGGTATTTGAAATTCATAGTTTATTTCCAAGATGGCGGCTGTTTCCAGAGCAACCGCTGTAGCAATGCAAAAATAAAATTGTGGATCAAGAGATTTTACTATGTCTAACTTATATGTGTACTTAGATTTGATCTCGGGCAACAAACATACAAAATGGTCCTCAAGGGTAGCTCCTCCCGTTAACTCACCTCAGCCTTTTCTCCCTTCTGCCATTTCTTCAGCTTGTGCTTCGGGACCGCCTGCTCCTCTATTCTTTCCTGCCAATTTGAGAACAACATTAAACGAGGGTATAAAACAGAGGGTGATGATTTTAATTTCCTTAGGGGGCTAATCATCATGCTGAATTATCAAAATCAAAACATCTTGACAAATCTTTACTTCGAGAAAAATTAAGCAAAGACAGCAGAAAACTTGTCAACATGAACCATCAACAGTGTTGCAGGTTCGTGTACATCATGCAGTATCTCTTTTTATGACTGTTCACAAATCACAGGGGAAAGGAAGCAGAGTACAATATCAGACTACAAAAAATGTGAGGAAAAGCATAATTTCATTGAAGAGAAAAATAATACCTTCAGTATCACACATGTCACAAACGATAGCATAATGGGAATGGTCCTATTTTATCCAAAACTAAAATTGCAGATCCTACTTTTGGCCTCACCACAAACAAAATACACATCTAACACCACTATTCACATCCTACAAATTACACTATAGTAGACTTTGACAGTAGTCGGCAGTACCCTTTTAAAGAAGAGGAGAGTGTTGAATTGGTATTTCTTCAAAAAGAAATAACAAATGAACGCAAAAAGTTAAATTACATTTTTTCCTACTGAACGTGACAATTCAATGATATTTACCAGATCTGAAAATACTATGCAGCTAGGTAAGAAGAGAAACAACAAAATACAATTTTCACAACAGACCTGCTTACTAGTCCAGCATTTTTATAGGGTAGTAGATACCACGGATGACAACAAACGAAGGAACACAAATTTAATGATATGAAAACAAATATACTCACATTTGGCCGTCGAGAAAAGCTGAATTTGGCTCCCCCATTTTTGTCTGGCTCTTTAGGGAAAAAATACCTCACCTTCCCCTGCGGAAAAAACAATGATTATATTGATATTTTGAAAATGTTAAAATTTCAAATCTATAAGTATCATCCTTCTTCAAACAGTGACAGCATTTACATCCTTGTAATATAAAAAAATAAGACGTGCACACCTGGAAGAAACTTATTCAGACCTACCATTATCTTCAAAATTCTTTTTACATTGTGCAGTATATATGTTTTATTGCCTATTTGAATGTTGAGTTTCACTATGGTGGTGAATAATAAGGTCACAATGATTTCTTTTAAGTAGGCTCAAAAGAATAATTAGGTCTTTACAAAAAATTGCACCTCCCCTCAAACCACAGATACAGGGTGCATGAAAATAGAACCAAATAATAACTAATTCACAGGCAAGAGAAAGAGGCTAAAACAGCACCTAGACATGGATAGCTGGTGCCTCTATAAATAAATTATGGCTGGCTCTATTTTTCAGAACGTTCGGGAAAATAAACTCCAACTCTCTTTCTCCAAACGGTTTCCGTTCTCGAGATTTGTTGATGATAAGCGAATGGAGTGGCCTGTGTGTGTGTGTGTGTTTGTGTGTGAGTGTGTGTGTGAGAGTGTGCATGTGTGAGTGAGTGAGCGCGTGTGTGTGTGTGTGTGTGTGTGTGTGTGCTGCTCTATACCCCCAGGAAACCCGCCCCCGCCTCACCCCCCCTGCCGTGCAAATGACTACGGGTGTGTATAAGGTGTGGCCGGGGGGGGGGGGGGGGAGATTTTTTTTTTACATGTAGGATTTTAGTTTTTGCTGGGTGACTAAATGCAAAATAGGTTACTGCTAAAGGTCGATCAGTCTTGTTTTCTCGCAGTACCTTTCGAAGGTATTTTCAAATGAAGTATAGTCCGGGAACGTTGCCCCAACCACAAGTGAAGTATCTGAATATTCAGACATTTAAAAATCTCTAGCTCTAGAAACTGAATTCAAGGCAAAAAATGCTTCTTCCCAGTCCTCGCAGAATGGCAGAATGAAAGGATGACGCCTAAATCTCGCAAATAACCAAAAAATCTCGAGATCGGAAACCGTTCGAAGAAATAAAGTTCAACTTTATTTTCCCTAACGTTCGGAGAAATAGTCACTTCGATAAATTATTGATGGTCAGGCCAGATGCACCTCCCCTCAACATCCAATTCTAATGAAACAACAGAAAGGACGATAAATTTGTAATTTTAAACAGACACGCAGATTGTTTTGGGGGCTAAAAACTAAAAACTGTCATAATTTTTGCTGCAGAATACACAAAAGGCCACTAAAACCTTTGTAAATCAAATGTTTTCAAGAAAATATCAAACTTAATTGCCGAGGTGAAATACAGGTGGGGCACGCCCCCCTGAAACCCCCCATGTTTTTAAAAACAAAGTCAATTATTACTAGGTCATTGGTCCTATTTTTATTGTGATAGAGTTCGTTTAAAAATGTCAATAGGCTTATCTAATTTAAATCAACTAATAATTTGCAATGGATATAAAGAAAGTCAAAATTTGTGTCAGATAAAAAATTACGAAGTGACTATTCGGACTCAAGTCCGAATATGAAAAAATGTTATTCGGACTCTGATTCTTGTCTAGCATAACATCGCTTCCGACTTCCTGTGACTCATGACTCCGGCTTCCTGTCCTGCCTCACTCGTGACTCGTCTCAGGCTGGGTAGAGACCGGGATCACTTCGGGCAAAATGGCGTTTTGTGCAGGAGCCAAGTTTTTATCTTATGAATTTGAGGCCGGCCTGAAAAGTTATAGCGCTTCTAATAAATGTTTATTTGTCAAGAGGTCACCAAAAGCAATTAAAGATGGCTCGTTAGCGTGTGTCGGGGTCGGATGGGCGGCCTGCACACGTGTGGATCTACGTAATGAATTTTGCGCTGGTCTATGGAATCAAAAGTTGCCGTATGCTCGGCTCTACACAGCAACACAACTTTTTCTTGGTAAACAATCGAGATGACACAGGCTTGTGTATTTGAACGAATAACGTAAGTGCTGAATGTGCGGTCCACCAAAAATTAGCATACTACGACTAATTCAGAAAACTGGGAACCTGCTGGTCCATCCTCCACTTCTGGTCTCCCTCCGCTGCCTCCCCCTCAAAAGAAAAGAAGCAAAAATAAGCCTACGACATGTAATCAAGAAAATCAGGAACCTGCTGGTCAATACTCCACTTCTGGTCTCCCTCCACTGCCTCCCCCTAAAAAGAAACAGCGGATGGGATCAAGTAATACTAATATAATACTAATAATAGTGAGAACCCTGCGTCTGTTCCTGCGGTAAACGTCCTCATCCGATGCCTAGATATTCCGGACTTAGATCTCTTCAATGATTCGGATAAAAGGTTCATCAACAACTTTGTCTCGTCCCCCCTTCTCTCTCTCTATCTCTCTCTCTCGTGGTATTCTCGCAGCCCTCACTCACTCCGCCTCACGTCGCCGGGAACTAGTTCGCGTCGCGGTCGATTAGGACCCATGACTGTATAAGTATAAGTCCGTTATTTGCCTAGTGTGCATTAATATATATATAAACATGGTGGGTCCACCAAAGTTCAATCCAGCCCCTATGATCTTTGTCGTTGCGCCATGAGGGGGAAAAATTTAGGAAATGGTTGGCTGATTTCCATCCTTCTTTTGAAACACCCTGTACGAATATAACTTCATAGTATTCACACATCCTGTGCGAATATAACTTCATAGTATTCACACACCCTGTGCGAATATAATTTCATAATATTTGCACACCCTGTGCGAATAAAATTTCATAGTATTCGCACACCCTGTGCAAATAAAATTTCATAGTGTTCACACACCCTGTGCCAATAACTTATAACTATATGCAGCCTTTGGAGTTGGAGGAATCAATAATACTTAGACAATTTGAAGAAAAGAACAATGTCATAATTTCAATCGAGCAGTCACCCTCTCTATTTCTCTGTCTCTCTCTCCCCTTTTTTGCTCCCTGCCTCTACCTCTCCCCTCTTTTTCTGCCCCCCACCCCTCTCTCTCTTTCAGTGTATCGCTTGCCTTCTCTTTCTCTTTGTTTGTCTCTGTCTTTCTTTCTCCCCCACTTACTTTTCCACTCTTTCTCTCGTTCCCTCCTGCCGACTGGGGCATGTGATATTTGCTAGCACTTCCCCCTGTTCTCTACCCCCTCCTCTCTCTCTCTCTCTCTCTCTCTCTCTCTCACACACACACACACACACTCTTTTTCTCTCTCTTTCTCTCTCTCTCTCTCTACCGGGTCTGGGCGTTGAAACTTTCCGATATCACAAAAGATTTCCCTTACAGGGTCTGTATACTTTGTGACGTTGCTCCCGGTAACCGGGTCTGTATATACAGAATATACTTTGGTTTCAAATATAAATTATAGCATGGGAGCTATTCAGAACGCGGCGTTGCAAATGGCCACCTCTATTCTCACCCAGAGTGAGAATAGTGCAGGCGAGTCTTGTGGCTATTCTCACCCGGTGCGCGTTCACCAAATTTTGCATTCACCCTAAACCACAGAATTCTACACTGTGATAACAGAAAAATTGTAGAATTCTGTGCCGTGAACAAACGTTCCATTACAACTGTAGCCTACTAAAAGCGTACAATTTTGTCTGTGGGCAGTGGAGAGAGAGAGAGAAAGAGAGAGAAGAGAAGCGCGAGAATTTCCGGGCAAAACAAAATGGCGACCCGCGCAGTTCGGCTCGATTCGAAAAGTTAAATAGCCGTAGCATCTTTGTAGACAACCAAATTAATTTACTTTTGTGTTTTAACATCATTTTTTAACTTTGTTTTGGTCAATTTGATCGTCCACACCGATAGACAGTATTCAGAAAGAGACAGAGAGAGAGAGAAGAGGGGAGGAGTTGATCTTGCGAGAACTTCCGGGCGGGTGAGAATAGCCACTTTCGTTGCAAATAGCGCCTGCCTATTACTATTATATAACAATAACAGAAAACCCCCCGGCGATTTTGTAGTTTCGTTCGTTAAAGTCAAGCAGGGGGGTTTCAGGGGGGCTTGCCCCCCTGAATTTTATCCTAATTTGATGTTTTGCAGTTAGGTTGCATCCCTGCTCTTTGTGTAGCCTAATTCAAATAGTATTTGGTCTTCAAGACTTCTGGATTTCTTCTCTGGATGTAAACAAATGGATCGTGGACTTTAACGAACGGAACTACAAGATCACCAAAAACCCAACTCTAACAATGAGCAAAACGGATCATGATCATCAGCCTATGTGAATGTGGACGATTAATCAATCCATAACCATCGAGACGATCATCATCACAGAACTTACACTACGACTACGCCGGTGCCGGTAGACAATACGTCGTGTACCGAGATTACACCGTGCCGTAGGCGTCGGCCTACACTTTGCAACGAATCGGCATTTTTCACTTAAAACTTTACGGACGACGGCTTGATTCTTTTAAAATCAATGTATTCTTGAAGAATTCCTACCTTTCCTCCTTTCTGTACATTGTCAGAAGAGGCCATTATGCCTTCTTGTTTGTTTTGATGCACAATTGTACACTCGCCTAATCCAGCGTGTACCTTCACTTCAACACTCAAGAACACAATCGAAGCCAGGTGGAGTTTGCCGTTGGAGTTATTTCCCTTCCGTGACGGTGTAAGGCCACATTTAGCTACTTCTTTTGTTATTGTTACGGCGTACCAATGGGCGTGCTGCGTGCAGTGCCACGAAGAGAGTGAGGAGGGTCCTTGGAGTAACTATATACTCCAAGGGAGGGTCCATAATTATTGTTGTAGGGTCCTTGTGGTGTACTCAAAGTTGGGTTTACTTACGTGTATCGACCTCTTCAAATGGGATTAATCCTTGCTCATATCATATGTATAACTAAAGATGGATGGATAGATATATGGATATTGCGACAATATACATACAATACATGTACTTAATCGGTCAATTTTACTGCATAGATCTAGATCATATATAATAATACATGGAACGTCAAATGTCTTGTACTATCATCGATAAATTAACACTTAATCTGAGTTTCTACAGTTAGTAGTTAACGTGTTTAGAATCAGGGAGATGGTTTGGAATGAAGAAAGCCATGTCACAAATAGATGTACGAAATTGGCCCCAGAAGAGATCTACTGTATAACTTGTACACGCAGTCTAAAGACCATTTAGTTTATTTTATTACAAACTTATAGCATGTTTATGAGCAAAAGAAAAAGCACTTCGTAATTCATTCTCGAAGAATTAGTGTCATTTCATCAACATAATTACAAGCTGTATTTTCTTTCTTTCTTCCTTTCTTTCTTTCTTTCTTTCTTTCTTTCTTTCTTTCTTTCTAGGCGTTAATGTCTGTCCATTGTGGGATGTAGCTCTCTTTTTGTCCATCTGTTATCTTTCACTCAACTGATGTGAACAGCCCGTTTCCATTTTTTGTCTGATTATAAATCTTGGGGACATAATAAGCCACCCATGTTTTCACTTTGTGCTTGCTTTTGTGCTTTATTTCATCTTGTATTCTTATATCCAGCATCTCCCATTCCCCCCCCCTCTCTCTCTCTCCTTCTCTTTTCTCTCTCTCTCTCTATTTCTCCCTCTCTCCTTTTGTCTTTCTCTTCTCTCTCTCTTTCTATTTTCTCTCTCTCTCTCTTTCTCTCTCTCCTTCTCTCTCTCTCTTCTCTCTCTCTCTCTCTCTCTCTCTCTCTCTCTCTCTCTCGTGTCCTTAATTCCATTATCATACACTAGTCCCCCTCTCTCTCTCTCTCTCTCTCTCTCTCTCTCTCTCTCTCTCTCTCTCGTGTCCTTAATTTCATTATCATACACTAGTAAAAGTACACGTTCTACGAACGGAATAATAGTGAAGAAGTATTAGGAAAGTTAAGAAGAGGAAAAAGACTGAAAACAAGAAAGAAATTAAACATAAATATTTTACCTTGAATATATCCATGTAGCACCACCTTTTGACTACCTCTAGGTGTGAGACTTCTTCCCCCTCTTCGAAGGCATGGCATTTTCTCCTAAAGTTCCAGCTCAATCACTTTCTCTCTCTCTCTCTCTCTCTCTCTCTCTCTCTCTCTCTCTCTCTCTCTCTCTCTCTCTCTCTCTCTCTCTCTCTCACACACACACACACACACACACACACACACACACACACACACACACTCTCTCTCTCTCTCTCTCTCTCTCTCTCTCTCTCTCTCTCTCTCTCTCTCTCTCTCTATCGCTGTCTCTCTCACACTGCTCAGGGTAGGGTAACAAACGAAAAAGTCCCCACTTTGTAACATGTATTACTACTTGATTCTTCTTCCCCTTCTTTTTCTTCTTGGTCTCCCCCACCACCTCCTCCTCTAATTCCTCCTGCTCCTCCTCCTGCCGCCGCCACCTCCTGCTTCTCCTTCTCCATCTTCTTAATCATCATCTCCTCCTCCTCCTGTTCCTCCTTCTCCTTCTTTTTCTTCTTCTTCTTCTTCTTCTTCTTCTTCTTCTTCTTCTTCTTCTTCTTCTTCATTTCTCCTCCTCCTCCATCTACACCTCCTCCTCCTCCTTCTATGAGCGCTCCAAACCCGCTGTGAGAAGATGGTCAAAGGTGTGGGACCGAAACCGGGAATTCCCGTAAACCTACTTAAATACTTAATGTATAACCAATGAGTCTATATGTATAACTGAACACAAAATATCCTTTGGTGCAGTCGGTACTCCGCAATGAATATACAATGTTGAAGCAAATGATGGCGATCGCTATAAAAGGACTGAATTTAACTTAAAATGGGCTTTCTTCTTTCACATATGATCTTAATTAAAAAACAATAGTGCAACACTACGTTTCAAGTTATGGGTACTGGCAAAGTTTCATATTTTTTAATTCGGTAGTTTCTGAGAATATACTGTTCGCAAAATTTGGCCTTAGCTCCATTAGTAGTAAGATGTATTTCTGGTAACTGGCCAGGCTTGACATCAATAGATTGTTACTAGGACAAAACACTGATTGAAAACGCATCTTTTAGTTTTAGATATCGGCAGATTTTGATGTAACTTTTTCTCCGTAGGCTTACATGTATGTATCTCCCAAAGCAACTCGAGCCACATGTATCATTCTGAGCCAGCATCATACACTAAACAAAAACACGATCTTGCATATAATTTGTATGTTATTACATGCGCTTTAGGTTTATATACGAAGAAAACAGAAAGGAGAAATATGTATGAATAAATAAGCTGTACTTCTGATAGGGTCCTCAATTCACAGTACAAATGTACCGTCGACTGACCAAAATCCAAGTTGTCATTGAGTTAATTGTTCACTTTTTCCGTTCAAAGTGTTACAGCATCGTCGAATCTCAGATCTTTCAAAGCTGTATTTTAAGTCTTGCATACATCTATGGATTGATTGTTTATGTGGTTGGTCATTCATCACTAGGAGTTCCCACGGCATGCGAAAAGTCCACTGCACAACTTATCATTTTATAGTAGGCATACAGATAGCCGCCCGTGGGGGTGGGTGTTGGGGGGGGGGGGGGGGGGGTTGCACGACGATTTGAAGACTCAAGACGGGATAGGTGGGGTGAGGGTTTGTCTTTGGGCATGGCATGGAACGTTCATCATCTTTCAAGCTTGATCTGTCCGCTCACCGTGTAAGAACTGTGCTGTTAATTAGTATGTGCTGGTTGTCATGTTTTGAACAGGTACCCTACAGCTACATTATATGTTTTGTTTGGTTAAGGTCTGGTGATCCGGAAGGCCAATTTTTCCTTTGGTTTTTTAAAATTCTTTTTCTAAATAATTTTAATGATTTCTTTTTATGGGAGGGGGGGGGGGAGGGCGCTAATATGATTTTTTTTCAAAGATAGGAGAGTGTTTTACAGCGCTCGCAACTGCAAGCCTAACGTCATAATGACTAGCGCGCGGAACACATTGAAGATTTTCAGTTCGGTAGGAATGTTGCATTTTGCCCAGGTGGCCGCCAAAGCCTACTCTTATACTTATTATGTCGATTTTAGAACTACCATGGGATCTTTAGCGTGCGTGATTTGCACAAGGGACCTCTGATATGTTTCACCCTTATCCGAGAAGGCTAGGTGTTAGATCCTACATACCATAAAATCAGGAGCTGAAAAACTGCAGTAAGAACCAAGAAGTAGCAGTAGATCAGGCTGCAGATCAAGCCAGGAGCCCAGAGGAGGAGGCAAACAGTACAGACGAAAGCAGACATATGACATAGAGCAGGAAAGGAGATGAAAGGTAAATTTTTAGAGAAAAAAATTTCTGTCACTGTCAGGTTTCGAACCCGGGACCTGTTGAATGAGAAGCAAACACCGCTATAAACCATGATGGCCCCATTTGTAAATTGGTGAAATGCTGAAAGACAAAAGTAAAGGTCTACCTTTGTAAATTACAACGGGTAGTCTACCAGTCATTTCGTCAGCAAGGGGCCAACGTGGGCTTCTTTAAAGTAAAACCTCATTTTGATGTATTTTCTTACCAAGTCTCGCAGTCTCTTAAAAAAACCCCACATTTCTGTTGCTTCTATGTCATTTTCAGTCTTTTGTGATTATATATGGCAAGTAATAGTCAATAGAGTATTTAAAAGTGTGGTAGCAACAGCAAACATCATTAGAAATGAAAAATTATATTTGCATATTTGGCAAGGTCTGCTTATCCATCTTTTCTTTTAGCACAGCAGTTTCTACTAATCCTTTCTCTTGATCCACAACAAAGATCAACAACGGTCTCTGAGTGCTTGAGTATATTGCACGACGATGGTGTACTTGTAACCAACTATAGTAATAGTACTAGACTGTTAGAATACGGGGCACCCCACATACTAAGTATTCTCATGTACCAGACTTTTTAGTTTTAGTACATGTAAGAGTTTTACGGCACTTGCAACACAATAAGGTCGTATAAGTGCCGAAGATTAGAGGTGTTATAAGAGAGTAATAACAAACACAAAAAAGGAGGGGAGATAAAGACGATAGATGTTTGAATTTTGATAGGAAAGAAGAAGAAAACCACAACAGAGCACTCGCCAATCACCAACATGTACCAATCTGTCTGACTGCAATAACATTGCTCGTACATTCTGGACAGCTGCTCCATTACCCATCCCAGTTTAAATTCTGTTTTAGCTTTAGTAGAGGTTTTATCGTGCTCGCAGCTGCATAAGATCATATGAACGCCAGAAAATTAGAGGTTTCACAAGAGAGTAAAAAGTAAAGTTGTTCTCGCATCCGATCCGGACATTGGGGATTGCCTTGTTAGTGAGACGATTTCCTGAGCCATTAGCATATTGTGGTAGGGTGGCCAGTTCCTTTCCATGCCGCCTTTACTAAAAAGTTTACTTCCCCAACTCGAAGTCAGGTACCCATTACTGCTAGGTGGGCAGGAGGGGGCGAAAAAAATCTGTGTCCGAACCGAGGCTAGAACCTGGACTTTCCGCTTTGGAGATGAGCGCACTAACCGCTCTGCCACCACACCCTCCGGAGAGTAACAAAGATAAAAAAGAAGAAGGGGAGATACGGATGATAGATGTTTGATAGGAAAGAAAGAGCAAACCCCACCAGAGCACCCGCCAACCACACACTTTAATTTCTGTGCACTAGTTTACCATAATATTATATCCTACACACAATGTAATATTATTTCAAAAGCAGGATTTGAACCGAGAAGCCCACCGATAAAGTAACAGTCATTTAGTGCAGGGAAAAATGCAACACAGAGAGACAGAAACAACAGATGGAAAGGAAAGATGTAGGATTTACCAGTAGCGACCTCTAACCACCTGAAGAGTTGCAAAATGACACAGATATCAAATTCACATACTAGGTAAGAAAAGGTTATCTCGAGTTGGCTAAAATTTTAAAAAAACAAACAAATTGCAGTGTAATGTTTATTCGTTTTTTTTGTGTGTGCAAAACATCAGTTTGATTTTTGCAAGGGAAGATTATTTTAAAATTTTTTATTATCATCTGTCCTTCTCCAGGGTTGCCGCAACCGACTCAAAAACTAGTAAACAAATACAAAAGGATGCCACACCCTCAAATCACACACACACATCCACTGAGGATTGGCAACGTGAAAAGAGAACACCAACAGACTTAACAAGAGTCAAGATCATTGGTCAGAGGAATATATTTATTTAATGAAAAACAGTACAGCAGTGAACAGTAACAGTGTACAAGAATGAAAAAAACAAAGGATAACAATGAACATACGAATACATTTTATGATGGAGGACCATGTGATGCAGGAACATGTCAGTCACAAGGCATAACATTATAATGTCAGCCAAAAGTCACACCACACAGGCAATATTGCCAACAGAGGTAAGTAATTTTTGACAACTTTTGAGGTATGGTACGTCTGTATGCAATACTGCTTGCGATTATTGTTTGAGTTTGTTTGCTAATGCTAGTGTGGAACTGTCAAGTCACCAATGTCTAACATTTCAACTTATCACTTTGTCTGACAAGATAAATCATGCCACACTACTCTAACCAAACAAGTCTGTTAAACCAGCCATGTCAGGCAGCCATACACATGCCAGTATGCCCATCTGACCACACAAGACATTATCAGGCAGCCATTAGTCATGCCAGTCACTCAAAACATCCACACTAGGTGCCAGTGGCTTAGTGGTTACGCTACCGGACTCGTAATTGTGAGGTTGCGGGTTCAGGGGTTCTAGCCGCGGGCCCGACGCTGTGTCTTTGGGATAGGCGCTTTACATGAATTTTCCCCACTTCAGGCAGGTGAAAATGGGTACCCAGCTATAGACAGTCTTGTCAGTTTGTTAGTGTTTGAGCGCTTGACCAGTTGTTAGCACTGTATGCTTAGCGGCAAGTTGAGAATGTTTCCGAGTGTTTTATGGTCGGGTGGGGTAATAATACAGCGTAAAGCGAATAGAGCTTGCTTTCCAGTGGTGATATGTGCTATACAAATGCTATCTATTATTATTTTTACCTCATTAGTCATGCTAGTCAGTCAAATAGCCCTGCATCAGGTACAAATGACTAATCGACCATGCCAGCCTGTCACTTCTTCCTCACAGTCCTGTCCTTGGTTCACCCGTGCAACTCACAACTAAGCACTAAAACACAAGCCTCAGCTTAGGTATTTGTAGAGTTGTAACAGGGAAATAAGGAGGCTCTTTGGTGCTCACACACAGAGAGGAAGGTAGCCTCTCGCGGACAGACGGAGTCAAATGAAACATAATTTAAGGTTAAATTTAACTGAAAATGTCATAATTTTAAAAGATATTAGTTTGGTATCAATATCCCAACGTTCAAGTCCAACAAACTATATAGAAATACTGTTAAGATTGGACAACTTGAACAGAAGTTACAGCTTAAAACTTTTTTTGGCCCAATTTGTTGCAGATTTAAAAATAGATACTGGGATTTCATTCCCAACACAACACAGTGGAGGTATCAAGTAAGACTGTCAAACCAGTCGTGACCAGACAGGGAGAGGGTGATGCGAGTCACACTCTCATTGGCTGCCTCCACAAACCAGGTCGGAGGTCGGGAACCTGACTTCTTGTGCACTTCCTCCAGCTCTGCCGCCACGGCTTGCAGTTTTTCCAGAATGTTCTGATAACCTGGCTTGTGAGGGACGGAATCTAATGCCTGTGGAGGAATAAAAGACTCACTGATGGGGACTGTCAGGCTCATGAATAAAACTACTGAATAAAGTCCACACAAACTATCGTAGTGAAAAACTTTCCCACACTTCACAATCTCTTCACGGTTGACACCCAATTCAAACAACCTGATCAATACGACCTATTATTACAATCTTCACTTTTCATCGATGAAAGTAAACACCGATGATTTGGAGAGTATAACAGCATAGTGGGTTGGTCACACTGAAATCAAATTATAACCACTACAGCTAGGTATCATAGGTCGAATGTACAAGCAGTTGGAAATGCAATAAAACAAGGAGGGCATGTCGATGCAAATTTGACAGCCTCACTTCGTCTTGTGCCGGCCACAAGCAGTCAAATTCCTAATGTTATGGGCACATACAGGTTGCATGTACAAGCAATAGAAGAACAAATGAGAACAAAAGCAACAAAATAAAGAGGAGCAATAAAATAAAAAATTAATAAAAAGGAAAGAAATGAAACAAAAAACAATAGAAGGAAGAAGAGCAATGGAATAAAGATAGATAGCAGTATTGGAATAAGATTGAAGAGCAAAGAACAATAGAATGAAGACGAGGAACGGAATAAAGATAGATAGCAGTATTGGAATAAGAATGACGCGCAATGAAATATTGTATAAACGAAGAGTGGCGAAAAAAGAAGCCGATGACAAATGACATAAAGATAAAGAGCAATGAAATAAAGAAGAAAAGTGATGGCATGAAGTGTGTCAGTCAGCGGCTTACCCCAGGACATGGAGAAGTGTCCACAGGATCAGGACCGCCGGCATCATTATTCTGCGAGGAAATCAAATCAGAAGATTCTTTTCCTCTGTCAGCCGACCGCTGGGAACAAAGCAAAGATAAGATGTTTCACTGTTCTTGAGTGGCAGCAAGCCAAGTGAGTAACCAAAGAATTAAAAATGTAATGTTTAAAAGATTTATTTACAAGAATTGTGAGCCTAGATCCCTCAAACCTAGGTACCAGGGTACGACTTTCAGATTTACAATTTGCACTACTGTATGCTGAGGTCAGTAAATTCACCCCCCCCCATCTAATCCCTTCCAATCATTACTAGACCATGAATCACCTCTAACCAAAGGTCCATAATCTAAAAACAAAAGCAAAGTGGCAATCATAACCAAAATGTTCCGAGTACAGAATTCCCGTTTCTGGATGGCTCACACAATACCAAAACATAGCTCTCTTGATTCATCCATTCCTGACAACCTGTCATCTCCATACTCAGTATCCGTTCACAGCAAGGTGAGCAGAGGAGAATCACTAGAACTACCATCGTCTTTCACTACCGAGAACCTTTCCATCAAACACTAGGCCCCACTAAACACTACAAGATCTTCACCCCATGATCTTTTGATGGTAGAACATAATTAACGATGGACCTTTTCTACTCCGATCTCAACCCCCCCATACACACACACAATCATTCTAGCTAACCTCACGTAAGTCTTTAGCTTCCCCCCGCCTTCCCCCATCTTTCTCTCCAATATTTATTTCAGCTCACCTCATCTGAGTTGGTCACTTCCTCCCCTTCCCTCTTCTGCGAGTCGTCTCTCTCTGCACCGACTGTCTCAATCTCTTCATCCTGTGTCTCAGAGATAACGTCTGCCATCTGCTTGTGTTGCTGAAGCCGTCGGAGGACGTCCACCTCGTCGGAATCTGTTCCAGAAAAATTTCCTGGGGCCTGACGGACACACAAAGATAAGACAAGCAGCTGAACACACCACCTCTCAACTGACCACCCATGTAATGTTTGTGTGTAGTCAGAGCTTGAGTAAACAGTTGGGAAGACAATGTGTTGGAGCCACTTTTTGAGAGTGAAGAAAAAGACAGGATTAAAAATACATGACTCATATAATGCTAGGAAGCACATATATTTGGAAATGAGAAATTTAGCGCAACCTTCAGAGTTCAGAAATAAACAGCGGGTGGTTCGTGGGTGCTCAGGTGTGGTTTGCTTCTTATTTCCCATTAAACATCTTTTGTTGTTATCTTTTCTTCTTTTCTTTGCATGTTACTCTCTTGTAGCACTTCTAATCTTCAACATTTATATGACCTTATTGTATTGCAAGTATGGTAAAACTTATAAAATCCAAACTAAAGAAAAAAAAAAGGAAGGAAAAAAGGAAAAAAAAGAAAAGAAAAAAACTCCACCATATTGCCGACACTGACTGGTTAACAGTACTTGAGTTGACTACCAAAGTAACTATTGTAATAAGAATTTGTCGGTCAAGTCTGCTGGCCAGTGCAGTAGAGCAAAAGGCAAAAGAATTATGATTAATGTCACAAAATACATTTCCAAACATTCACCCCAGAGATAAACTCTCTCCACATCTCCTCCAGTTCCTTGTGTCCTTCGATGCATTCACTGACCACGTGAGCAGTCGTGGGACTGTCGGCAAAATCTGCCAGCGTGTTCAAGCCTCGGTGTCGAACCAACGGGTGGGTGTGGTGAAGGAGGCGGGGCAGAAAGGAGGAAACTCTCTGGAGAACATCAGTCATCTGCTGGGTCAGAGACATCGGGATAACAGCAATATGAAAACTAAACAGAACATTTTGTAGTGTGAGGTGTGCAGCACTATATCATATTCTCGGAAAAAACCAAACTTAAGAGAAAACTATAAAGTATCCATTACCCAAATCAGTATTGATCAAATGCGAGATCATTAATGTATAAGTCACTTTGTTGGCCCAATAGCCCAATCAATTCCCCTAAGAAGCCTGGCTTAGAAAAATCCACAATGTAAAAAGATTCATACCTGTGCACTTGTCCTAAAATTTGTTTTAGCGACAGCCGATAGGAGCAATGTCAGGGACAAGCAGATGTCCGGCAAAGCCTTCTTGGTGACAAACTGACCGGACACGTCCAGTACCTGTTGGCAGAGGGTCAAGGTCAGCCAGGTGGAGGTACAGTGTGGAGAGCAGCAAAGGTGAACTGACTACATCACAGCCAACACTCACTTACAGTGGAAAGCATATGATTACAGTAAACTGATACTCTCATCTTACTCTGTGTTTGCACTTTCTCTCACAATAATTCTTCATTGCTCTTTGACCAGATTTTTAAAGTATAAAATCACCTCACTGACAGAATCTGCGCTTCAAACAGGAAAAATTAGCCATAAAACAACCTGCATGATGACAACCTTGAGATCATCTTATGCTAAATTGACCGTCTGCATAGACGAAAAGAGCCATACAACTTCACATCCACATTTCATTTTGAAGAGATGTCACATTGACCTTGGTCCCTCTAATATGCTTAAAATCATCTTGGCCTTATATCCTAGTTTCCTGATTTTACAGCACTGGGAAACTTTTTTAAAAACCTTCACAAAAAGGTCACTAGTATTGGGAGGAGGCGGGGAGTTTGTGAAAAAGCTGATGATAATATGCGTGAAAGTAAATACTTTAAGAGGACATGAAAAAAGGTATAGAAAAAGAGGGTGGGGTGGGGGTGGGGGGCAGAACCCATACCCTGATCACAGCGTCGGTGTCCAACGATGACACCACACTGGCCGTGAGCTCAAGCAGTCTAGCAATGTGCGGGGGACGTGATAGTCTCTCCGAGGTAACGATCTTCTCTAGATGAGACCACATGTTGAGTACAGCCTCGGTCAGATCTGTCTGCTGCTGCACAGACATGTACTGGGGACTGGCCGGAGACCAGGTGGACCCCAGGGTTGTGAACATGGTCAATGCTGTGAGCTGACGAAGAGATAATGTGTTGTTTGTTTTCGTACAAGATACTTGCAATACAAAGGTCACATTAGTGCCGAAAATTAGAGGTGACACTAGAGAGTAATACACAAAGAAAAAAGGAGGAGGAGAAAAAGAGAAGATAGACGTTTGATTGGAAAGCAAGAGCAGATAGCACCAGAGCACCTACCAACTACTCACATAATATGTGTAGTGTGGGAGGTTAGAGAGAGAACAAAGGGTCATATGCATCTTGTTATCTATAACAAACAAAAAAATTGGAGCTAATTAGCACAGAACTGTAAGTTACAGGCACTTTTTTGAGCATCTTATACTTTGAAGCCTTGCCAAATCTAGACGCCTTGTGCTTTCAGAGGGCTTTTTTCCGATAATTATTCAAAATGGAATGTTAACAATTGTATTCACTTGACCCGTAATGATTTCCCAGCCCCTCTAGCCAGCAAAATTTCAGGGGTCAACCTTGTTTAAAATGCTGACAGTGTGTGAGGCAGTCTGTTTTTAAGATAATCCTTGACAGAGTTCTGCTAGTTTAAAGTCACAGACTGTGCCATAGGCAAACACACACATATATGACAGTTTTTCATATATATATGAAAAACTGTCAGGGCCACTCACCACATTCGACACCTTCCCCCGTGTTGCGGTCAGCACACCCAGGCCCCAGCTGACCAGCTGCCGACCCACAATCGAGGCAACATCAGCGTTCAGACCACTGCTCAGAAGATGTGTCCACAGGCCAGGGTGGGTAGTGGGAGGGTATTCCTTGACCAGGGCAGCCTGATGTGCGGGAGAGAAGAAGGGGGGTGGGGGTGTTTGTTTTAGTAAGAGTTTAATGGCACTTGCAACACAATTAGGTCATATAAATGCCTAAGATTGGAGGCGCTACAGGAGAGTAACAAACACAATAATAATAATAACAATAAATAGTATTTTTGCTGGGCACTTTCATTTCCTACAAAAATGCTCAATGCGCATTACAAGGTGAGATAAGGAAGATAGATGTTTCACAGAGGAGAAGGAGTAAACCACATCAGAGCACCCGACAACCACCCATAGGAAAACGCAGGATGAACATTCATTAAACGTTATGGAGACCATCACATCATCCACTCAAATGTACCTGATCTTTGGGAGACATGAACTTGAGCAGTCGCTGCAACAAAGTCTCCAGTCTGGACACCAGAGATTGGGCTTGTCTCCCCTTCTGTTGCTTCAGCCTGGTGCGGGCGGACAACAGGGCAACCACCTGCTCCTTACACACGGACGCTGTGCCGTATCTGAGGGAAATATGGAGGCATTAGAAACATAACAACTGCAAAAACTACAAAAACTTTGCTCCAACTATATAAAGTTCACTAAAACCACACAAATTTCTTTAAAATAGAAACTTAGGACAAAGTGCAAAAATCTTTACTCAAACAACAAAAAGTCTTGCACAAATTCTATATTGTTCCGTCTGGCACAGGGTTTACATTCCAGGGGCTAAGGAGCTACAAGGACATAGTCAGGAACCAGTCACTTTTCATGAGCTGACGTTCCAGCGGGTTGAAAATGATGGAGATTGTAGTTTGTGTAGAGAGAAGCACATCAACACGTCAACAGTCATTTAGTGCAGGAAAAAAAGCAATGTAGACAGACAGAAACACCAGAAGGAAAGGAAAGAAGTAGGATCTTAGTTAGTTTAGTTTAGTAAAGAGTTTTACGGCACTTGCAACACAATAAGGTCATATAAGTGCCGAAGATTAGAGGTGTTACAAGAGAGTAACAACAAACGTAAAAAAGAAGGAGGAGAGATAAGGACGATAGATGTTTAAGAGGAAAGAAGGAGCAAACCACACCAGAGCACCCGCCAACCACCCACGAAGTAGGATCTAGTGGTGATATCTCCAACCACAAGCCATTAAGACAGAAAGCTCAGAGAATTCAACCCCAGTTTCGACAGAAGTATGTTACAGATAGGCTTCGGAAAAAGACAACCAGACCAAGTGGATAAAAAGCACGTACCTGACCAAAAAACACCAGCAGTCTACGGCCAGTAAGTAGGTCACACTGTCTCCGTGCAGAACGTAGCCCATCAGAGTCTCCTCCTGGTGGGGCAGGAAGGGAAGGGGGATAACCAATGGCCATTTTTATTCGTTGCATCATTGCTACTAAATTTCTTTTGGCCATCTAAAAATACATTCTGTTTGGTCTATTCCACTAAAATAGACTAATAAACTTGGAGAACAACTTTTCGACAGAATGGTCCATTCCAATAAAATAGACTAATAAATTTGAAGAACAATTATTTTATTTTCATAATATTCACTTATCATGAAGTAAAATACTGTAAATCATTCAAACACAGAATACCTCAGCTATAAAAAATATATTTTCCACCTCAAACACATTGTCAACATTTTCCTCAAGTATCAGATGTCTATATAACAAATGTTTCTAAAGCTGAGAGCTAGTCGTTTTGAGGTACAGTGGAGTCTGCTTAAACCAAAATCAACATGACCTCCGCATTTTTTTCACTTTAGCCAAGTTCTTAGTTTAGAGAGATTGCTAATATAGTACTGATTTGTTAATAGTGTAGTGTTGGGAATGCCATGCTTGTGGCAAACTTCACTTTTTGAATGTTTTTTTCCAATCAATCTCTTTCAAAAAAGCAATTTGAGCTGCAGGATGTACAGATTTTGCTTTCTCTTTGACATTGCCGACTTGCCAAACAGCAGCACAGAACAGATGAGAGAGCAGAGAGTAATGCTCTGCGCTAGGCTACAGAAGTGAAAAAGTAGCATCATGAAACACATCACATGCTCATGTGTAGGGCCAAGATTTATGAGAACTAGCTACACAGAGACATCACTATATGTATACATACAGAGATGTCTGTGACAAAGGTAGGGAAACAGTATACTGGCTATGCCTCTCTCTGGCCTGCAATCGACACATATGCGTTCTTGTCTCCTTTTTCTGCTTTGTTATCTTAAAGACTTGATGATTCGCATTACTTGAAGGTTGCAAGAGAAAATTTAGATAACATGACCCTTGAAAGTCTTTTCAGTTTGGAAATAGGGGCATTTTGGCTAATCATAGTCTTCTCACAAAGACAAAAGAAGAAAAAAAAAGTTTTACTGCTGTTTTCGGATGAACCTCATGTGGTGTAAGCAGACTCCACTGTATATATATAGAAATCCTAACAAGGTCGGTATTTTCTTTGACTTAAATTACCAGATGAGAGAAATGGTGGCTGAGGCATGCTCCGATGAACCCACACAGGTGGCAGGCAACGTACTCAAACAGACAGACAGCCCTGTCAGGGAAAATGAGAGCAATTATACAGTGAGTGTGGTTTGGAAGGTTGACAAAAAGAGAAGCACATTGACACAATAGTAGTAGTTATACCTTGCTAGGGGAAAAAGTTAGATAGATAGAGAGAGAGAGTGAGAGAGAGAGAGGGAAAGAGGGAGAGAGAGAGAGAGAGAGGGAGAGAGAGAAAGAGAGAGAAAGAGAGAGAGAGAGAGAGAGAGAGAGAGAGAGAGAGAGAGAGAGCGAGAAAGAGAGAGAGAGAGCAAAGAAGGACAAACCAGTACCACTCTCCAACCACCCACAATGTACAGAGTAACAGGTGATGTACTCAAACAGATAAAGAGAGCTGTGATAGAAGAACAAAGATATGCATAAAGTGACAATAGGGGTGGGTAAACAGGAAAACATAAGAGAATAATTTCACAAATTGTCAAAGGTCCGGACAGAAATTACAAAACTAGAGCATTAACAAAAACTCACAGGACCTCATGCATGATTTTCATGTCACATTTTCGAACAAAATTCTCAAAAAAGACTTCTAATACTGATTAAAATTAAAACATTAAAAAAAATACTAAACCAGAATATCAAACATGACTCTCAAATCAGTACATGTATAGGAAATTTTAAAAAGAGTTTCTAAGTTCATTTTGTACAATCCCTTAGCCCAAGTCTACTCAAGACTTCTATAAAACACATAAGTTGACCTTCTGACTGACCTCTGCGGTTTTTAGTTTAGTTTTAGTAAGAGTTTTACGGCACTTGCAACACAATAAATGCCGAAGATAAGAAATGTTACAAACGAGTAACAAACATAACAAAGGAGGAGAGACAAAGAAGATAGTTGTTTGACAGGAAAGAAGGAGCGAACCACACCAGATCACCCGCCAACCACCCACCTCTGTGGTTTGCCAGTGACCATGACCCCTGGCAGCATCACAGGGACCCGCATCTCCAGCCAGCCTGTGGACACAGCGGCCAGGCCAGTGAGAAATACATCAACACAACAATATCAAATTAATAGTTGTAAAGCGCATAGAGCTTGGGTATAATGTACTATAGAAAAATAATTATTATTATTTATAATTATCATTATTACATCACAGTGATGCGGAAAGCTAGATATAACAGGTAGAAACAACAGAGGGATAACAAAAAAGTAATAAACCTAATGGTGGCTATGACACATGATGGTAGCTACGACACAAAACAATGTGACACTACATATAGATATGACACATAGTGGTGATAATACATAATTATAACTCAAGACAACGATGAAATTATATAGCGATGACACATTATGGTGACACAACATCATTATGACACATGACAGTGGTGACATAAAACAGAGAAAAACTTCATCTAGCCCAAACACTGAAATTCATATACATGAGAAATTCTACAATAAGTAATTTCGTTTTTTCTTTTACAGGCTAAAATGGCACCAGAAGAAGTGGATACTTAATACTTGATCCTTAGTACTCCCTCTTCTCTCCTTCTTTACTACCCCCCAAAAAACAACAACTACAAAACAAAACAAAAAACAAACCCCAAACATTTTAATGAAATATAATTTAAGAATAAATAAAAAGCTTACAAAGTTTAGCAGACTCTAAGACAGCAGTCAGAAGGCTGACACTACACTGGTCTTTGTTGTGATCTACTGGAGAGAGCCAGAAATCCATCACTTCCACTGGAAAAAGAGAAAGAGATCATGGTGAACACACCAGGCAGTGGGGAGCACAACAAGGGCGTTGTAAAAAACACAACAGGCATTGGTGAAAGCGACAGGTCACGGTGAGTGCAACACACTATGTCGTGCACAACAGATCATATCAAATTTTAACACAATAAGTAGTGGTGAACACAACTGGACATATTTTACAGCATTAGGCACTACAACTTCCCAAGGGGCTTAGAGCTGCAAACTTTCATTGATGTGGCAGCAATGGAGTCTAAAATTTGTGCAGCTATCTTGACTTCACCCGTACTGTAATTCATACACACTGGGATTTGTCTTGAACATTTACAAGTTGCGAATGTCGTGGACAAATGCATAAAGTGCAAAGGTGCATCATAAGCTAGGAATTTCTACCACAGTACCGTACACCGAAACAGCTCGGACCAACAAAGCTCATTACGCATCAAAGTGATCACGGTAACCTAGGTAAACAACAGCTAAATTCTTTGATTTTTAGATTGGCCCTGACGCTGACTTTAGATGAGGGATCTTTAAAAACGCCAAAAAAACTCAAGTTAAAGAATGTCCTGTTAGGGAATCAAACCCAGGTCATCCCCATAATGGTATCACCATCATACCAACTGAGCAGTCTGTGCACCCTAGACAGGCTTAAATGTAGTTTAATACACTTGAACAAGAATATTGTGGCAACAACACGTATGAACACACACACACACAAACACACAAGCACACACACACGTGAACTATACCTTCAGCCTTGGGCAACACATCCAGGACCATCAGCTGAAGTAACAACACTGGCAGGTGGTCGCTTTCCTCACGCCCTAAATACGAGAAAATGCCAAAAATTATCAAGACAGACAACACAATTAGCAAGTCAGAAAAAGCTACTAACAGGTACACTTGGAAAAGCCATCATCTCCCCCTCCTCTTTCCCCCATCCAAACATAAAAGAGAAATACAAATACAACAAAGTTTACAACACAAGACACCCCACTGACTCTCTCAGAAAAAAAAATGCTTCGTAATAACCCAGAGGAAAAAAAAAAATCAGTCTTAGACATAAATCAATAGAAAATGAAGGGATTTTCTTTAAAAGAGACAGGCCTGTCCTCACCCTCATTGTTCTGCACCAGAGCAGACCGAAACGGTTTACTGGTCAGCAAGTGTTTGATGATAGGACTGGTGGCACTGACCACCTGGACACGCAGCTCCGATTCTTGTTTCTCTGACAGCTGACCGGCGGTCAGGCTAGGGGGCAAACATCTGAGAACAAAGCGGACACAGGAACAGATTACTTTATTTGATAGAGAAACTTAGAATTCATTGAAGCCAGAACAAAGAAAAAGGGAAAATGAATTAATGAAATAAGACAAGAAATGAGAATTTCAGATGTTATACACAACATTCTTTGCCATGAATTAAAATCTCTTTGTAGTTTCAAAATTTAAATCCCTACTGAAATGAAAATGCTTAATGTGTCTCACGCGCTTATATGATCTATGCAGTAGCAAGTGCCGTAAAACACTTACAAAAGCAAAAAATGTCCCTGTCCTGCAAGATGCTCTAAACAGAGGGTTAGGGAGGAGAATGACAGAAAATTCGAAAGTTGTGTACACAGTGCCACCCTATTCCTATTGTGCTACAGTTCTATCATCTGACAGCACTGGCGGTCAACTAAAACTCTATTTCCTGCCTCTGATTTATGAATGAACACATGGAGGTTTTGTTCCTACAAAAGAACTCTTATTCCTCTTTAAATCTATGCCAACATCTCATTTGAGAAATTTAAATGTTATCTTTGTATAGGTACAGAGTACCTTCCCAATGTTCTCAAAAGGCAAAAAAAACAGAACTACTAGACATCAGGACAAACCTCACACAAGATGCAACAGAACTAACTGACCTAAAATCATAAACATTAAGAAATCTAGACATCAGAATCAAACGGATATGTCTTCCAGGAACATTAGAACTCTTTCCATACTGACTCACCTGAGTGAAGAAAAAAGGATTGAATAAATTTTCCAGGAAAAACAGAACCCATAGCAACTCACCGAAGTAAGAAGATCAAGAGTGACAAGACTTCCTCCTCACAGCTACCCAGATAGAGGGCAAAGTCTCTCAGCAGGGCCACCAACACTTTCATCTGGAAACTCACAATCTTCACAGCCTTGCTGAACGCCTTGTCATCTCCCTGACTCTGGAAATAAATAACAGATGCAACAAGAACAACATTCCATCGGTAAAACTTTCACTCCTTGCAACAGCCCCAGTGTTCTCTTTGGAAGGATTACCATGTTTTTCTTGAGGATACACTCACTTGTACCTGAGCCATCAGCATTGTTTGACATTAATCATGAGCTTGTGGTCACTAGCCACTTGAATACTAGAGCCCCAAAAGAAAGACTGACAAAAAAACAGGTCTTTACAGGAAATTTAATTCTTCTCTTGTTCCCTGACCGTAATGTTCAGAAACTTCCTAAACAAGAAAAAAAAGTTTTAAAAATGTAGCTGCAAGACAGAAATAGTAAACCCTGTTTAGTCTAATATGGTGTAAAGCGCATAGAGCCTGCTGTTGAGCGGGGATATGCGCTATAAAAATGCTATTTATTATTATTATTAGTCTGCCTTAGTTTTAGTTTGAGTAAAAATAGGCACATCTACATTCAAGCCATTCAGGGCTGTGAAAAACCAAGGCTGATTGATATAAAAAGTTGGTGGAAAGAAAAGAATTTGAACATATCAGTAGCACCCTCTGCAATTACAACATAAATAAGTCAAATAAGTGCCGAAGAGTAGAGGTGTTACTAGAGAGTAATGTACAAAAACAAGAAAAAGGAGAGATAAGGACAACAGATATTTGATAGGAAAAGAGGGGAGAGCCACACTAGAACACACACCAATCACCCACGGAACCCTCTAACCCCCACACTACAGACACAATCAAAAGACTTGTCAGTTGCATGAGATACTCCACCACACCAACAACATAACCAACAAAGGCAAAAAATCATTGCGCTGGTTCCATTGTGGATATGTTCACTGACCAGTGAGTCCGGGTCTGGAGGGTGGCACAGCTGGAACAGGTAGTCATAGCCCGACCGGATCTCCCCGCACAGGAAGCAGATCATGGGACATACGTCCAGGCGGTCACGCAGCAGATTCAACTGTTGACTGCACACTCTGAATGAGAAACATGATTAATCATTTAGCTTTAGTAAGAAGAGTTTTACAGCACTTGCAATACAATATGGTCATACTAGAGCCAAAGACTAGAGTTTAGTGTTAGAAAGAGTTTTATGGCACTTGCAGCATCACAATAAGGTCATATAAGGGCCGAAGATTAGAGGTGTTACAAGAGAGTAACAAACACAAAAAAGGAGGACCAAAGCACACGTCAACCACCCATTATCATTTACAATTTTTAAAAAGTTTGAGTAAAGACAAGCACATTGACACAATTATTGCCATTTTGAGCAGGGCAAAAGCATGATCGATCGAAGCAACAGCAGAAAAAAAAGTAGGATTTACTAGCTGCTCCTTCCAACCATCCACAGACAAAACTTATTGAGCATAACCAAAAAAAAATCCCACAATAAAGTAAAAATTTTCAATTGGGAATCAAAAGACAGAAAACAGTCCATAAAGTAATCCAGAAAATGAGTATAAAAAAAATCAAACTGTCTCACAGACCTTGATATTGCCCTCCACAGACCAATGGCCAGCTTCACGTCCAGAGAGCTGACCACCGAACACACATCAAACAGGCCAAGACACACTGGGGAACAAACACATCATTGGCGGTGAATGTCAAGACACAGAGGTGGTAGGTAGGTAGGCAGGTAGGTAGGTAGGTAGGTAGGTAGGTAGGTAGATAGGTAGGAAAGTAGGTAGGTAGCTAAATAGATTGCTAGTTTTTTCTGGGTTTTTAAAAACTGAATGCGGCCATTGGCTTTGTCATCACATAAAACATACATATTTGATGGAAGAGACTTCTGTCAAAAAACAGTTTTGTTTGTTTGTTTGGCTTGAGTAAAGAGGAGCACATGGACACAATAATAGTCATTTAGTGCTGGGAAAAAGCGAGTCAGACAGACAAACACAACAGAGGGAAAGTGGTCCCCTCCAACCACCCGCTGTGAAAACGGCATAAATTATAAATGACATACATATTTAGAACATTTTAAAATAGTTTTGTGTTGTTAAACAGTATCCATAATAAAACAGTACAGGTAAGACATAGTCGTTACATTGTAGAGAAAGTCACAAAGCTGAGGGAAGTCACACAATGGTGGCCATGACAATCATTTTACAATACAAGATATAACAGCTCAGAGCCGGAAGACCTGATATTGTATAAAATATTCCCCACCTGAAGTCAGAAGCTGCACATGGTCTTCAAGAGGAGGTCCCGACCTATGCAGCTTGTCCAGGGCACTCAAATAGGCCTGATGATTTAGACAAGAAAAATTGTCAAATGAGGGACATGAAAGAATCTATGGTATATTTAGCTCTTGATATCAATAAGGGACTGGTTGTAAGATGTAACCCCCCTCTCCTAAGACCAACTAAAATTAGACTTGGTTGCTGCTTGAGTCCCCATTAGAGAGAAACACAGTTAACCAAATATTGATTTGATCAAACAATGAATTTGTGAAAACTGCTGCTCAACTTCAGGAAAACCCCCCACAGCTTTGAGGGATTTAAAAACGTTTTGAGACCAACTCTAAACATATCAACAAAAACCAAAACAGGCTTTTCACTGTGTTGTGAAATATACAGATTTCAGACCGACTTTTAAAACACACCAGTCAATTAAGACATTTGAACGCTTGTTAGTATTAGTTTGAGTAAGAGTTTCACTGCACGTCATTTAAGTGCCGAAGATTAGAGGTGTTACTAGAGAGTAACATACAAAGAAAAGAAGGAGGAGACATAAGGACAACAGATGTTTAATAGGCAAAAAGGAGTAAACCACACCAGAGCACCTGCCAACCACCGACATTTGAACACTTGGTGGGGGAGACAAACATTCCAAGGTTTTTACCCTTGAACCCAAGTCAGTAGTGTCTGTAATAAGATGAAAAGTGTATGTTTTGTACTAAGAGAGTGCCCACCATTTGCAAGGAATGAGCTTGCTTGAAGACAGCCGTGAGAGATTCTGACAGATGCTCCAACAGGTCACCATACAAGTCTGTGCTCTCCTGAGAATTCAGAATACAGGCTTGGGTATAGTCAGTGACAAAGGAACTCTGACTTCAATAAGTAAAAGATAATCATGAACACCTCATCACTCCTGTTATGATAGAAATATAAATAAAAAACCCAGCTCTTTGGTAAAGCATACTGCCCATTTCACTTCAAACTTACCAGTTCAAAACTAGAAAGAGATCAGAATGCCTGCCAGCTTCTTGGCCAATCAGTGATGGTATTGGTTTAACCACTCCCCCCCCAACACTGTAAGAACCTTCAACAGGTGGGATTTCTGAATTTAACTTACATCTTCAGTAAGACCAAGCCAAAGAGGTGAAGAACCTTGAAAACTCAACACCCATCCCCAATTTAAGGACACTCCATTGGGATTTCGATAATGGCATTCTGTGCTTGGCCATTGCACAATTATAGTATCAACTACATAGAGTTTGTTTGCTTCTCTTGACATCCAAAATAATGTAGTAAGAGGTCATAGGTCAGGTTTTCCCACAAAGGGGGATGGAGGTAGTTCAGATATGCATCTCTTCCTTGTAATGGGTGGGTCCAATGGCAATTGATATCATTTCGAAGGTAAAGATCAATAGTAAATGAAGTCATTTTGGGGTAACAACCACGAGTGAATGAAGTTATTTTGAAGGTTGTGATCAAAGGTAAATGAGGTTATTTTAGGGGGCAATGATCAGTGATGAATGAGGTTATCTTTTGAATTCGACAAGAGAGGTGATTATCTTAAATTACACACAAATATGTCCAGACTGAAAAAATAATTCAGACTCTCAAACAATAAACAATAAAAAAGGTGAAAAAGTACACACTGGAACTATCAACAGGTGCGTAGTCTTTACGTCTTTGAACTGGAGATGTTCGCAGGTAAATGACAAAATATACAATATCAAAGTAAAGCACCTCCTACGCCACCCTTCATACACAGACGTGGCAGAATGTGTGACTCCTGTTGAGAGAAAGCTCTATGGCAGTCTCTCACATTTGAAGCGGACTGCAGAGTTTGTGGGCGAAATCGGACTGACAGTCTAGCTGCTGTCATCGAGAACAAGGAAGAAGAAGAAGAAAAAATGATCCCCAAAGGGAAATCTGATCTACAATGACAAATGAAATACATAAATGCAACAAATCATCAACCTCACGGAATATACACAATATTATACCAATACAGACAATCTTACAAACATGTCACTTGGCTCTCATATAACCGTATGCAGTTGTGAGCGCCGTAAAACCCTCTACTATAAAAAAACAACAACATAAAACATGTCACTGCTGGTTGCCATTCTGCAGGCCCTGTAACAGACATCTATATATGAATCACATATACCTTTGTCTACCTTACAGGGATCTATAACTCTAAGGAAATATTGACACGGATTATATCACAAGGCAGACCTTACCTTACAGTGGGTATAAGACTTCTTCAGCACATGGATGGTGCATGTGAGCAGGGAGCGCACATGATCTAGTTCCAGGACCGGGCTCACATCCACCATGTGACGCACACATGTCTCGATACACTGACCAATGTCAATCAACCACTGGGGACAAGGCAAAGATAGAAATGAGGGGAAATTTCCCAAAATAAAACTGCACTGAAGCCATACTTTTCAACATAAGTGTAAAGTAAAACGGAACTTTGATATTTGATGACACAGATTTTCTACTTCTTCCTCACTCTTCACATATCGACGACAAAGATTCTCACAGATGCAGCGATCGGTTGAAGTGATTGTCTTTTCACAAGCGGAACATACATTCTTACAACAAGCAGGGTCTCATTTGCTACAAGATGCTTAAGTTTCTATAAGATGAAAAGACATGTCCCTGGTTTGTAGTTCAGGGCGAGTTGAAAAGATAATAGTAAATTTAATTCATAAAGGATTATAATTACAGAAACACTAAACAGAAGACGGACCCTCTACCAATTATCAATAGATAAGGACATTAACTTTAAAGAGGAGAAGCTGTCAATAATGACATGCGGATAGAACAGTTTGCATGATGCAGAACTACTGAGTTGGTGGTGGACATAGTTCAAATCACCAGTAGAGTGTTCTTGACTTTGGAGAATTTTCAAGGCTCTCAACCACTGGGCTTGGTCCTATCAAAGATGGGGGTCCTGCCCTCTTAAAGTCTTTACAGCACCGATAGGAGAGTTAAACCAGTATCATATCATATATATAAGCAAGACAACTCTGTGTCCAAAAAAAAAGAAAAAAAAAAGTCAGCGCAGTGCAGAATTCACACCACACAGGACCAGTAGCGAGTCACCTTGTGTGGCTTCTACATATATCATCATGCATCACGAGAGGACTCACCTGTACACATTCCATGAGCACTTCCCGCACTTCTTCTGCTGTGTTCTTTAATGCACCCTTCATGTTCAGCTGGATCTTGTTCAATGAGCTATCCATCAATTCTGAAGCCTGAGGAAATTGCAACTTTTGTTAGTTGGTTCAAAGAAAAGAGTTTTTCTTGAGTGTTCTTGACTAAAGGCATAATCAAAGTAATTGGTGCAATGAAGGTCACATTTCACATCACGAAGAGTGAAGAACATTTCTACAATGCAAGGCCTTTAGGGAAACATAACCAGTCCTTAGTTGCATGACTTGGGCAAACCCAAAAATTGAAAGACTAAATCTTGGCTTTTTATTTGAAAACATGAGTGCCACAGGTTAGCAAAGTTGTAGAAGTATAAAGTATAAAATTTACACAAATATAATTATCATCAATCATAAAAGTTACAAAAATTTTCAAAGATTTTACTGTGTTTTACCTTTTGGTGCATTTTGGTAGCATTATTCGTAGTGTGCAGTACTCCTTTTGGGAGGGTTACACCCAGCTCTTGTGACACTGAATAGTCAGTAGTCACCCCAATTTGAGACAGTCAGTTAGACCCCCCCCCCTCCCCGCAAAGGGGTAACAGTTACAGATGTAACCCTGCAATTTGGGATGTCCCCTGAGACACTGGATGGTTAGTGGGTACACCTGTTTGAACAAGTCTCTGGTCTTACCACATGGCACATATGAGCAAACAGTCGATCTTCTAACTCTTCTGTTGGAACACAAGGGAGGAACAGCTGGCATATCAACTTCAGCATCTCTGGAGATACCAAATATGAATACATACATTCCTTTATGACTATCTTATGGAAAAACATTAATGATTAAATCACCCAGATCATCATTACTTTATGTAACAAAAAGAATGTTATTCAGTCTTTTGAGAGAAACATATCCAAATTTACATGCACCACATGGCTTTATTTAATCAAGACTCCAAAGAGTAAACTATTATGAAGTTCAAGTCATCTCCTATCTGTTCAGCGATGTCAACCTGGAACTTAGAGCAATTAAAAAAGGCAGTGGTTAGAAAGTCCTCTGTTCACCCAGTCTGGCTGTATCTCTGGCCTTGTTCACATCAAAGGTTAACCCAATAATCACTGAGTCAGCTTGCCTCTGAAGAGTACAGTCAGGTCAATAGTCAACCCCATATACTCACAGGCTCTGACTTAACAAACATAATTTGTAAACTATTTGCAAATGTCAGTCTAATACTCACTGATGCTGTCAGCAATGTATGCCGAGTCTTCCAAATTTGCCTGAGATCAGTAAAGGAACACAATTTTTGTAACTGTTCTGTAAGAACATTAGTGGACAATTTAACATATTCAGACCATCCGCTTATATTCTAGAAATGAAAACTTTAGTGAAGGATTCAAACTATGCTGTTCTGTCTCTTTTCTGGCTTTTCTGGATTGGCTTTTCTATGCTCTCTATAAATATTGCCATTCCCATTTGTTTAGTCTACATTAAAAGGTACAAAATATTTTACAACTTAAACTGAAAGGATACAAGAGCCTTTGGCAATGCAGAATCCAAATTTTTCAGGCATTCTTCTCTTCCCCATCCAGCGATGATATCTGCAAACTTCGCTTGGCTTTGTTGGGACATGGTGTAGTAGGAAACTGTTAAAAAGAGGGAAGTTCCAATCAGCACAATGATTAAGTTTAAAGCAGTACATTGAAGAAATAATCAGCAAATATGGGGTGGCTGATGTAAGGACTCCCATATTTCTACTTTGGGGGAGCAAAGAATAACACTTGCTGTGATACTGCATGTCGCAAGAGGCAATTAAATAAGTTAGTAAACTTACTTACTTGTATCACTTTCACTACCTGTCACTATTGCTATATAGCCAAAGTAACTAGTACAGTAGTCTCCTCCTAAGATGCCATTATGGGAGCAAGGAAAATTTGGGACCTCTTAGGTGAACAGGATCTTTGCAGACCCACCAAGGGAAGAATCCATGGTGACCAATGTTCAGGCTCAAACTCAAAGCAGGTAAAATGGTTTCCCCTTCACTCTAAAATGAACTGATGTGACCCCTGGATGGGTTTATGACTTATGGCGAGTAGCAAGTGGTCAACCTTGATGATCAATCACAGTGGCATCTTGATGCATGCCATTTTCACTCATTATCCTATCGTGTCGCGAGTCTCAAGAGATAGGCTTAAATCCCATTGGTACTCCCCTTCACCTGTCCAAAATTTATAGCTTTCCATCTCTCAGACCGATTTGTCCCTCCTTTGTCATTACGCATCACTGAGTTGTGACTTCACTAATTAAAATTCAGTCGGTCTCGCAAATTCTGGAGTAGAGACAACTGCTGCTATGAGTATGAGGAAGAGTTCACAGTTCGATGTGATCCCTCCTAGAGCGAACTTGTAGGCCCTACCTACCCAGCGTGTGATTTAAGTTTCGGAGGAGAACTTAGATGAGAGTGCAATGTTTGGGGAAGCAAACGTGTTGGCGAGTTCACACCTCGGTGTGATCCCGCCAAGAGCGAACATTGTACTGTTTAAACGAGATATACAACGGACATGTGATCACATTCACCAGAGTGGCTGATCTGTGACGTAGCAGGCAATTCAATGATTGCAAATGTTCAAGCTCGGTTGATCTGCTATGCCTGCCCAAGTTTTTGTTCCCAGTGCAAATTATGATAGTCTATATATCTGAAATGCGGGATCGAAGGCAGAATACATACATGTAGACCTTCAGAGGGGGATTTTAGTGGAGACTTTTTGCATACTAGAAATTCTGATGGTTTTTTTTTTACTCATCGACCTGTCTCAATTACACGTTTCATATAGTCTACTTTATTTCTAGTGGTATTTTGTTTGCTGAACACGAAATATGGCCTTCATTTTTGCCCCAAATCAATAGTTATAATTGAAGTATTAGCTCTAATGTTTGAAAACAGAACCATATATTACTATTACAGTAAGACAAATGATGTAGTAATATTTAACTTGTTTTTTAACAGCATGGGAGGTTTCAGAGGGGCCTAAAAAGATTCGGGGGGCGTGCATTTCACCATGATTTGATGTTTTGGCAATGAGAATTGATATTTACTTGAAAACAATTGATTTGACAAGTGGCCATCTATCATAATCTATGAGTGTTTTGCAGCAAACATTGTGGCAGTTTAGCCCTCAAAACGGGAAGAGTTTCGCAGACATGAAGCTACAGCGAGCATCTAGCACACCTCTGTGATAAGCAAAGTGTTTATGATAATGTTCATTATATTAGATTCTATGTCATGTAATAATAATAATAATAGATAGCATTTGTATAGCGCATGCATATCCCCGCTCAACAGCAGGCTCTATGCGCTTTACACTATATTATTACCCCAGCAGACCATAGTACACTCCGAAACATTCTCAGCTTCCCTGGAAGCATACAGTGCGAGCAGCCGATTAAGCGCTCAAACACTAACAAACTGACAAGATCTTTCGCTGTCTATAGCCGGGTATGTATGTTTTTAATGAACAGGTCAAACAAAATGGCTGTAACTATAGATCTAAATATCGGCCAATGGCGTACTCCTTACGTTCTCTAACTCTAATTATCCGCTTGTCAAAGATTTCTTTCTGAAATCAATGTTACAATTTGGTAGCGTTAATTGCGACAGAGTGATGCTGTGACAACTAACGCTGCGTTAATTGCGACAGAGTGAGTCTGTGACAAATAAAATGAGTTAAACAGAAAAAAGAAAACCAAACAAACACACACACATGCATTCACACACCTTCTCTCTCTCTCTCCCACACACACATACAAATACACATAAACGCACTCACACACACAGACACACACACATATATACACTCACATACCAAACTAACAAACAAAGACAGTTGCAGCTCTTTTCTTCTTGTTGTTGTTGCCCCTAGTGGTTTTTGTTGCTGTTGTATGCTGCTGATGGTTTGTTGCAATATTTCTAGCATCTGCGTTTGTTGCGGCCGCGACCCGGGAATCGCTGTCGCGATTTTTGGCATTTTTTGGTCCGCATTAAAAAAAAACAAGCAAACAAAAAACAACTTCAAAATGGCGAATAAAAAGCGGAAAAAAAAAAAGAAACCGAACCTCTTTACTTTTAGAAAGAAAGTTTACTTTCACTACCGCTTCACTTCGTCGCTTTCTCACTTGTTGACAGCACCCTAAAGGCCGATTCACATGGAGCAGTGTGCGGCGAAGCAATGGAGACGGAAAAAGTCTGTCAGCTGTGTTTGAAAATCTCTGTTTTGTTTGCCCACTAGCTATTCTATGGAAACTGTTGCGGAACCTTCACTGTGTTTTAGCGACCGCTTCCGTGAGCGAATTTTTAGACACTGTCGCGGAGTTTGCCTCTCTGTGGCCTGCCTACAGGACGTTCGAACATGGATTGACAAACATTGAATATTGGATGGATTTAAAAAGAAGCCCGTTTTTTAAATCAGCGTCTGATAATTAGTCTATTTGCTCGCCAGCACCCTCATTTTTGCGATATAAAAAAAATAAATTTAGACTATATAAATTTTTTTTTTTTAACCTACGAGGCTAGATTTTTTCTGTGAATATTTTGGCCTGCCTCGATGTAGCTGAAGCGACAAGTAGACAAACAAACTCACACACACACACACATGATACACCCATACACACACACGTAGGCCCCACATGTTTGAGGTTCACTAATCACCACTAATGAGCAAAATGAAGTTTTCCACTGCAATTTATGAAAAACTTCTCAAACTTGTTCGGCAAAATCCATCCTCCATGTATGACGCTGCCTTACCACAAAAACAAGAACACCTCTGCGCTTTCGCTCCTAAACACCACCATCATGTGGACATAAAAGTCCTTGCAATTTCCACAAACCGCCATCGTGCCGTCGTCGCACACTTCTAAATGTGAATCTGCCTCGTATTTGTTTATTTTTGCGGATGTTTATGTGCTGTTCTAAATTTGATTTCATTCTGTTGTGAATCCTTTATTTTTCACGTTTTTACACTCTGTGTGACTACAAATGATATTCTGCAGAGCACACGAAATTCTGGGGCTTTAGATTAAGTTACTTCTATCAATTCAATGTGTTCCTATATACGTCGTCATAGAAATTTGAAAGCTTGAAAATCAATGGCAACTTTTTGACCAAAAAATGGCAACAAACGCAGATGCTAGATATTTGTTGCCTCAATATTTGGGCTGTCTATAATGTGTACAGTGTACAGAGATAAAGTCAACTCTACTGTACTGACAGTAATTGTGGATTTTTGCAAACGAAGTGTATGTTATACAGACCCGGTAATGGGAATAAAATCACAAAGTATACAGACCCGGTAGGGGAACTCTTTTGCGATGAGTGATGTCGGAAAGTTTCAGCGCCCAGACACAGTAGTGTGTGTGTGTGTGTGTGTGTGTGTGTGTGTGTGTGTGAGCGAGAGAGAGAGAGAGATAGAGAGAGAGAGAAAGCGAGAGAGAGTAAGAGAGAGAGAGAGAGAGAGAGAGAGAGAGAGAGAGAGAGAGAGAGAGAGAGAGCAGGGGGCAAAATGTATGACATGCCCCAGTTGACAGGAGGGAACGAGAGAAAGATAGAGTGGGAAATAGATGGGGAGAAAGAAAAACAGAGACAAACAAAGAAAAAGAGAATGCGAGCGATACACAGGGACAGAGGGGAGAGAGAGAGAGAGAGAGAGAGAGAGAGAGAGAGAGAGAGAGAGAGAGAGAAAGAGAGAGAGAGAGAGAGACTGCTCGATTAAAATTATGACATTGTTCTTTTCTTCAAATTGTGATTCCTCCAACTACAAAAACGGAGGAAAAACGATAGTTCATCGAAGAACATACGATCGTTCATCGAAAAGACATCCGCAATTTTCATTTAGAGGCTAACCTCGAAACTAGATCAATGATTTATGTCTGTCTGTCTAGATCAAGACCTAGGCCATAGATCTAGAAGAACCTCTAGAGGTCTACCCTGAGCTAAGAGGGCGCTGAAACTTTCCGAAATCACAAAAGAGTTCCCCTACCGGGTCTGTATACTTTGTGACTTTGTTCCCGGTTACCGGGTCTGTATACACTCCCTTTTGCAAAACACTTTTTAAGTTCGCCTTCTCAACTGTTTCATTTCAGTGATTTCTTCCTAGAGGCAACAAAATTTTCATCTTTAAATTTCGTCGTAAGATTTGAATGCTTGCTCTAGAAACATCGTACAGCTAAACGTAGAACGACGCATCTGCCTGATTGGCTGCTTATTTTAGTAATGTAATGTCATCACATCCTGGGATACTCACAGACTATTTTTAGAAAACCGCGTAAATACCTACTACACTACACGATCTTTGGAGATAGGCTACCGCATGGATTCATGGAACGACATGTTGGGCCAGTGGCTTGACCTATTATCCGTATCGATGTGTTTAGAACGGTAAAATTTCACACTTGTGGCTAACTGTAGTCGCACGGGTATCCCGGTCTGACGTCACACAAAATAGCCGTCTGACCTAAAAATAGTTTGTGTCGTTCTACGTTTAGTCGCATGTGCTCTAGAAAAAGCCTTCCTTGTCAGGCGGAGATTTAGATACTAGGACCACCACGCAGGGAAGCCAAGCGGAAATGGTAGATCTAGATTAGATGATGTTGAATGTTGGATTCTAATCATCGATGTAAAAAAGCTCCATTAACTCTGTCAAAATTAACGCTGCGGGAGTTGTCACAGCGTCACTCTGTTGCAATACACTAAAAAGATCTAGAGTCTACCTTACAATTTGCCGCCAATCTGTCTAAAAACTAGATTTAGATCTAGATCTAGATCTAGAATCTAGATCTACTCTAAAGCCAAACTTCAACTGATATTTTTCACATCTTTTTTTAGATTTTAGAGGAGGGGCCTACCCAGTTGAAGTAATTTTTTCTGGCTATCACACCAGTAATGACTTGACCCTTATTTTGAACCATTCAACTACAAATCACACCTTACATTTCTGCCTCTGCAATGGTAGATCTAGAATCTAGACTAGATCTATAGATCTAGATTTATATAGATCTAGATTCTTGTGTCTAGTCTGTGAAAAGTCAGAAATGCCGCCATGTCTGACGAGAGGTAAAACAATAACAGCTATGAGAGTTACTTCCCATCTCGTTTTTTCTGGCGGACAGCTGATCGCTTTTTAATGCCGACGGCGACCGAGTTTTGCACTACACAAAAATTAACCACCCTTCTCGCTAGGGTTTAGTTGAAAAAGTGCAGAAGTCGGCTTTTTATATATTTTTGCCTCCCCACCCCCCCTATTTTTTCTCTCTCTTTCTGTAACTTGAGGATTGATCTAGATGATCTATAGAATTTCCTCTCCTCACTCTCTCTATCATTTTTTTCTCCATCACCGTCGCAGTCACTTTTCTATTTCCTCTATCTCCTGAAAATGGTCCATATTCTTTTCTCTGAAATATAATTATCAGAATAGACTTTTCACTTGTTGGTGAATGCGTTTTGATAGGCCTACTTAACAATATTATGCGGGCACACAAAGATAATGAAACATAGCCTATAGATGTGTAGACAAACAGTTTGTTTTCTTTCCTCTGGAAATCCAAAATTTTACCCTCTTTGGCGACCTTTGGTTTATATGCAACCTGGTCTATTTAAATAAAAGGGGTGTTATTTTTTAAAAGCATCTTTTGAAGACAGTATATAACCATACGTATCTCATAAACCAATCTAAATATCAGTGCATAAAATATCTAGGTAAAAACACCAAGGATAAAGATGTAAAAACGTTAACATTTTGCATCTAAATAATATTAGCTATACAAATATGAGCAATTTTACCTTTCACAGAATGGAATCACCCGGGGGTATTCTATTCTATTCTCAGCGGTAAAACTGAAATCGCGGGAAAGATTCACATTGTTTACCTGGGTGATGACTTTCAGGATTTCTGTTTTCACAGACAGACAATTTACTGACAAGATTTATTTGGATTACATCATAACAATAGATCAAATATTTCATACTCATTGAACCAGGATGCCTGGCTCTTTAGCTACGTCACTTGCTGCTCAACGAATCATCCTTACTGATGACAGTCTGCAAAGGTTTGTGAAGTTGTCCCAACACTCAACGTTAGTCGTTAGTGATCTTATACTTTAGCACGTTAAATTCTTCAATTGAGGACTTAAACGAGCGACCACTTACAGGTCTGGATCAAAATTCTATGTCATCAAGATTATACTCAATGGCTTCCAAAATCATGATGGAAGACTGAAAACCACTGTCATACGATCTGTTCATGTCAAAATTACGGCCACCTCTATTCTCACCGTGCAGGCGAGTCTTGTGGCTATTCTCACCCGGTGCGCGTTCACCAAATTTTGCGTTCACCCTAAACCACAGAATTTTA
>NW_004797368.1:1126168-1166429 GCF_000002075.1 Aplysia californica
TAAAATTCTGTGGTTTAGGGTGAACGCAAAATTTGGTGAACGCGCACCGGGTGAGAATAGCCACAAGACTCGCCTGCACTATTCTCACTCCGGGTGAGAATAGAGGTGGCCATTCAAAAAGAGACAGAGAGAGAGAAGAGGGGAGGAGTTGATCTTGCGAGAACTTCCGGGCGGGTGAGAATAGCCACTTTCCAAAATTACGGTAGTTTGCACATTTTTAGGCCCAGTTCAAAGTTTTGAAGGTCTGAGTCGGGGATTAGATCTATAGAATAGATCTAGATCTAGAATCTAGATCTAGTAGACTTTGGGAATTTAACGTGCTAAAGTATAAGATAAGATCACCGAGTAGGCTACCTACTTACTTCACTTCATAACTTCATATAGGTTCTATCGATTTTTATAATTTAGACTCTATGCATGATGCCATCTTGAATTTCTGATTTCTCAAGATTCGGTAGCCCAAGATTCAAATTCATAGAATTTAAATTAATAACATATGTTGACCATGCCATAAATATGTAGGTCTACACCCCTTCCGCACAATCACAGTGACTGACAAGACACAGCTTCTGAGATTGTGAGACAGTCAGAGAACAATGAACTATGAACCCTTGAAACAAGATGAAGTCGAAGAATGGAGTGGCTCGTGTGTGTGTAAGGTGAAGGATTTTAGTAAGTGACTATTCGGACTCGAGTCCGATGAAAATATGATATTCGGACTCTGATTCTTGTCCAGCATGACATCACTTCCGACTTCCTGTGACTTGTGACTATGGCTTCCTGTCCTGCCTCACTCGTGACTCGCCTCAGGCTGGGTAGAGACCGGGATCACTTCGGGCAAAATGGCGTTTTGTTCAGGAGCCGAGTTTTTATCTTATGATGAATTTGAGGCCGGCCTGAAAAGTTATATATAGCACTTCTAATAAATGTTTATTTGTCAAAACGTCATCAGAAGAAATTAAAGATGGCTCGTTAGTGTGTGTCGGGGTCGGATGGGCGGCTTGCACACGTGTGGCTGTGTGCGTGTCGGGGAGGGGGGTGGGGGAGCACTATCGGTCGGGGCGTTGAACGTCGCATACGCGTCAGTCTTTTTTCCCCCCGGCAACTGATCATTATTATATAATAATAAGCTAGTCTTGACGTAAATGTACGTAATGAATTGTTAATTGTGCGCTGGTCTATGGAATCAAAAGTTGCCATATGCTCAGCTCTACACAGCAACACAACTTTTTCTTGATAAACAATCGAGATGACACCGGCTTGTGTATTTGAACGAATCGGTCTTTTTTTTTTTTACACAGCTCATATAATATGCAGGTGCCAGGTGGTCTGCTAATTTTCAGTTTTACCTTTTTCTACAACAAAGAAAGTGGGAAACATGGGGGGGTGGGGGGCGTATCAATGAGGCGGCGGGTATCGGATCGGCAGTCCGAATATGAAAAAATGTTCTTCGGACTCGAGTCCGAATTAAGACGGCCTTTTAGTTTTCAAAGTGTATACAGACCCCGTAACCGGGAACAAAGTCTTGACGAAGTATACAGACCCGGTAGGGGGAAATCTTTTGTGATTTCGGAAAGTTTCAGCACACAAGCCCGGTTGTGTGTGTGTGTGAGAGAGAGAGAGAGAGGCAGGCAGGCAGAAAAGAGGGGAGAGAGACAGAAATAGAGAGTGTGACTGCTCGATTGAAATTATGGCATTGTGAACTTTTCTTCAAATTGTGATTTCCCTTAATCCAAAACGGAGGAAAAACGATCGTTCATCGAAAAGACATCTGCAATCTTCATTTAGACCTAGGCCTCGAAACTAGATCAGTGATTTATGTCTGTCTGTTTAGAGTCTGTATCTAGACCTAGGCCATAGATATCTAGAACCTAGGTCTACCCAACCCTCTCTGGTCTACCCTGAGCCTGAGCGAAAAGGGCGCTGAAACTTTCCGAAATCACAAAAGATCCCCTACCGGGTCTGTATACTTCATGACTTAGTTCCCGGTTACCGGGTCTGTAAACACTCCCTTTAGTTTTTGCTGGGTGACTAAATGCATTCGCTTTTATCAACAAATCTCAAGAACGGAAACCGTTCGGAGAAAGAGTTCAAGTTTATTTTCACGAACGTTCGGAGAAATAGAGCCGGCCAATTGGGAAAGACAGGTCTTGTTTCACACTGGGTGAGAATTATAGCCAATTTTGGCAGTCTCACCCGGGGTGAGAGGTGGATCGTATTTTTATTCTCACACTGGGTGAGAATTACCACTTCCTCGTTTTATACGGGGTGCCCATTAGGGAGTGGGGGGGTTGGGTCGGTTCGGATTGCAAGCGAGATTGAGGGTGAAAAGCGGCTATCTAGGCACAAGCAGATTGCGCCCGACTCGTCGCCTCAAAAACAAACCCGCGAATCCGGCAATCGACGCTATCCTATCTGCAGTGGACAGTTGGTTTTAGTATTGGGGCCTGCCGGGTGCGCATTGCAAGTGGGATTGGGTCGGGTCGATCGCCCGACTCATCGCCTGTTTACAATGTATGTGTTTGTTTTTTAGGCGATGAGTTGGGCGCGATCGGCTTGTGCCACGATAGTGAATGCGGCTTTGCGCCCTCAATCTGGCTAGCAAACTGACCTGACCCGACACCCAATGGTCAGTTGGCACCCCGCATTGACATTATGGACAGCTGTTCGGGGCATAACGGGAGGAGCAACCCTTGAGGACCATTTTCTATGTTTGTTGCCCAAGATCAAATCTAAGTACACATATAAGTTAGGCGTAGTAAAATCTCTTGATATGCAATTTTATTTGTCCACCTTTATTCTCACCCCTGGTAGTGCTGGATCCTGCTCACCAAATCTGAGATCGACAATTCGCGATTTGGTCGGCTTCAAAGAATCGCAAGTTCGTGAGCGCTCGTGGAACACTAAGCCTCGGGTTCGTAGTATGCATGAAACGGAACAGTGTCATATTAACGCCACTTCGCGAGTTCCACTCTTGTTGTCCCGCAATCCCCCATCCACCCTTCGTTGCACTGCTCTACCGACCTCAATTAGCGACCCCATAAATCCCCCCCCCCCCATGATTCGCTACAACAATGACTCCATAAAATTCCATCTGTTTATTGGTTGGGACCTGTTCATTTTGTTTTAATAGGGGGGGTTGGACTATACCATCTTTGTAAAAAATAAGGGGAGCCATACTAGCCTAAAGCGTTCCGTTCTTGTGCTTGCGACTCGACTTGTGACCCAGCAGTAGGTTACAAACAAGCCGCAAGACGGTGACAGCGACAGGGGGGGTGAGTCGGAAGACAATACTGTTCCGCTGAAGTGAATCACGAATCGCGTTCCACGGGGAAGAGTGGCGATTCAGATCTGTTCTCGCGCTCGCGACCCAGCTCTACTGTGGAGCATCTGCCCCTGACCTTCCCCTCCGGGTCATGCCTGCTAACCTCAGCCCTGATCCCTCTAGGGTCATTTTCGGTAAAACGAGGGGGTGAGAATAGCGAGACATGGGTTATTCTCAAACCACTTCCATTTTATTTTTGACATAAGCTACAGTAGTTGCCATGGAAACTGCTGCAATCTTGAAAATTAAACAATGAATTTCAAGTCCCTTAGAAGGCTTTCTTATTTACTGACCAAATTTGGTGAGAGTATACCTTAACCTGACCCTATCAGCGTAACAGTGAGTGTTTTTCAATAAGTGCAAAAGAAAAAGAAAAAAATTCCCAAAGTATAAAAAAAAACTTTTCTAAATTTAGGTTGCGTAATTGCTTGCCAATGGAAAAGTGTTATTTTTTTCGCAAATATCTCTTTTACATTGATGGCAGCCTTGCCATTTGTTTTCTGAAAGTGTCATGTCAAAAGGATGAAAACTAAGGAAGGAGTAGGGAAAAAAACTGCAAAAAAAAAGACATTTTGCGAAAAACGACAAATATTGTTTATTGTGAAAATTCGATATTAACAATAATTAACCCACCCTCATGTTTTCAATGGCAATTTACAAGGAGAATATTAGGACTTTCTCAATTGTCTCCATGCTATTTTTAGATAAAAAACTGGTTGATTTTAAAAAATCAGCCAACATCTCAATGTGCATGGCATGTATAGCCTGACCCAAAATCGGCGAAATCAAGGGTCGCTCCTCCCCTTAAGAGTAAGCAGTTGGCTCTTTCGGGACGTATTGGTGGTATCGCCGATATATCGGCACGAGTCCACACCCCTTGCGGACGCATTGCCGATATATCGGCTATAATGGGGTGCCTCAGTTTTGTTTCGTTTTAACACGATCCATTATTTATAAGTACTTTTTATTGAAGACTTGGAAAGGATTTAGGAAGCGAAAACATCTTGTTTCACTTTGTCAAAGCGTCGGTCTGGCGAAAAACGTGTGAATTAGTTCTTTTGGTCTTGCATCAACAGAACGATCTAACCAGACTCAGTATAAATATCATACTCAAACAAATATTGGAATATTGCATTCAAATAAAAAGCTTCACATTCAGAAATTTACGGAATCAGCTCTTGGCCTATATGTTGAGACAGCTATACTGATTTGCTTTCGCATGTTTAGTGTGCATTATTTTTTCCGTCAAAAGTTATTTTTCTCACAACCATCGCCATTTCTAACCCTTGCAATGCATACTTATTTTCAAAATTAATCCTTGTTTCATGTTGGAATATATCCCTTATTCAATTTCCTTCAGTTTGATATATCATATGTTACGTCTTGAGTGATGGTTATGCTTATATGAAGTTATTTTGTACGTCACATGTGTAGCCAAATCGAGTCACAAGTTAATTACATATCTAGACCCCAAAACAACTACATCCGGAAAGAGTTAAAGTAGGTCTGCTGGGAAAGTGCTGGTACTGGTGGAGACTGTTCATTCTGAAGCTGAAGGGAAAAAGTCATTTTTTATTTGTGTAAAACATTGTTGGTTAGAGAGCCTCCCCTTACTTCTGTCAACTGCCCCTGAGATTGGCATTTCTTGTAATGGAATCTTATAATGCCTCCCTACCTGTCAACTGCCCTCTAAGATTAGACATTTTAGAGGCAGGGAAAGTGTTTTCATAAATTTTTTTTCTTCTCTGTTCTTCAATTTTGTTAAGGCTAAATTTAGTTGGAAATAGAATCTTGTAACATATTTTTGTTTTTCCAGGCTACAAAGCATTGAAAAGGATTACAACGAAGGAGACATTACACTGAAAGTAAGTGAATGATTTTGTGTCTTCCTGGTAACATCATTTGTTTTTCCTTTATTTTGTAGTGAAGTGACCAGTTACAAGGACTTGAAAGTTTAGTGTACTTGGTTAATAGTAAGTTAGTTGTGATTTCCTTTCACTCCCGTCTCACGCTCGGGTATTCTATATCATAGTGATAGCACTTTTTTCTCTGTTTATGTTTCAGTTTTACATGAATTTTAACTTTATTCCGTTGCAAATTGTGGGGGGGGGGGGGTCCAGAAATTTTGACCTACTCCAAAAGTGGGCATTGCCCTACCTGTAAGAGAAATTTGGTTCCATTAGTGTGTATTGACAGTATATATTTGTATTTGTTTGGTTATAGAGAAAATTCCCTTGACTTTCAAACTGAACAAAGGGCAAAAACTTTGCCTTCAATTTTCGGGATAGTCCCCTTGACTTAAAAGTGACCAATTATGGGTATATTTACTTTCACTCTCACATGCTAAACTGCCTAATTTTTTGGCTGCAGACACATAGGCCTTAACGCTGTCAAAATCAATGTTTTAGAAAAAATCTGAAGCCTAATTTGGTTTTGATTTACTTTCACTTTCGTCTCACGATCAAGCATTGTATAGCTGTATAGCACTTTTCTTGTTCATTTTACACAAATTTCAACTTAATAGGCTATTCATTGCAAATTATTTTTAAATATTTGATGGCTTTTTTATTCCCTCGAATTATATTGTACTGAGCGTAATTGCGTCATAACATTTTGCACGTTTTAAAGAATATGGGGATGGGGGTTTGATTTAGGGTGGGGGGAGGGGGGAGCAGGCATGCATGTCTGTATTACCCCTTTATTTGAAGTTCTAAGATTTGAAATTTTAAAAATTAAAATTGATTTGCGATGGTAATATAATTAGTGGCCATATTCGTGTTCTGCAACAAAAAATATATCAGTTTGACCCTCAAACTCAAAAGCAGTGCATCTCTGCATCTGCATGCAGGAGTGAGTAAAAATTTACCTCTTAATTTTTTTCAAACATTTAATGCTTTTCCGCAGGGTTACTGGAAACAGAAATGCAGTGCTCTGGAAAGCTACTTCACCGATAACGTCCGAGAACAGATGAGAAGTCTAGCTGATGATTTGGAAAACGAAGAAATCACAGAGGTAATTTTTCCCCTCAATTTCTCTATTTCTATGAACTTCTTTTAGTCCAAGAATAATCTGTGTGAAATAAAATTTCAGAAGGTATCTTCACCTGTGTTCTCCCGGGTGTATGGTTGTGGTCAGTTTTGTGGAGTTTTGTGGTTTTAGTCAGATACTTTGATATTTATGCTGGATCTTAACTTACTTTTACGGTAACTAATTCTACTCCAATTTTTGTGTGTAAAGGGAGATAATTCTGTGGGTTTAAATCAGAAATTCTTCCTGTGGTGTTCAAATCTTTTCCTTAATCTCTGTTCTGTGCAATGTGTAAAATTTGATAGTTTTTGTACTATATATATTTTAGGTTTACTGCCTTTTTAAGCAGATGGGGAGGGGGTGAAGTATATAGTCTCCCTTGAAAAAAAAAATCACGATCTTAAATGAAATATTGTCAGTGACTCATGTCTCTCATTCTTTGCCCTTGCCATTAGTGAGCAGAACACCAAATTTTCATTTAAAATGCGAAATGTAAGAATGACGAATAGACAGGAAGTAGAAAATCGGAATCAGAGACAATTTTTAAATGATAATTACCTGCCTTGTAAGCATTGCATGACTGTAGCACTGATTGAGTTCACACCCTTACTAGACTTACTGATGCCTAAGGATGTAGTAGTGTAGGTACTAAGGACAACTATGTTCTTATGGTTTGTCCTGCAAGGTGTTTTTCGACTTGTGGATGTATATTATTGGATTTTAGTTTTATGTCTGTGTCTGTTTCTACTTTCACTTTCACATTGAAGGGGCTTGACTTTACAGGTCTTTGCACCATAACCTTTAGAGCTATGCTGAAATCTTGTTTGTTTGAGTAAATTTGTGATTTTTGTGTATGTCGGCTATACTTAAGTAAACCTGTAGAACTTTAGAAACATTGACAGACTGAGACTTACACTATGAAAGTGGGTGGTTGGCAGGTGCTCTGGTGTAGTTTGCTTTTTCTTTCCTATCCTCTCGAACATATCGTCTTTGTCTCCTGTCCTTTTTTTTGTTTGTTTGTTACTCTCTTGTAATACTTCTAATTGCCTCTAATCTTAGACAGGGGGCTCTCGTGGCCTAGAGGTTAAGGTGCTGGCCTCTCATTCAAAGGTCCCGGGTTCGAATCTGGGTAGCGACCAAAAAATTTTCTTCTCTAAATTTGTCTCCTTTCCCCTCCTTTCCTGCTCTCTAGCAATGTTCTGTTGTCTGCTTTCATTTCCACTTTTTGCCCCCACCCCCTCACCTCTTTTGCCCCCTCCTCTGGGTACCTGACTCTCTCTGCAGCCTTTCTACTGCTACTCCTTGGCTCCTCCTAACTGCTGTCTTTCTGCCACACCCCTGATCTTCTGGTAGGAAAGATCTTCTCCTAGCCTTCTCGGACAAGGGCGAAAAATCTTGGAGGGCCCGTGTGCAAGTTGCGCACGTTAAAGATCCCTTGGTGGTCTAAAATCGATAAGAGTAGGCTTCGGCCGCCACCCGGGCAAAATTCAAAATTTCCAACCAACTGAAAATATTAGGTGTGTCCCGCACGCTCATAAGACCTTATGCAATTGCGAGCGCCGTAAAACACTTTACAAAACAATAATCTTAGACACTTATATATGACCTTATTGTGTTGCAAGTGCCGTAAAACACTTTAAAAAACAAACAGAGACCATGAAACCCAGAGACTCTAGATGTTTTACATTTACAATAATCTTCTTAACCATTGTCAGCTAGAATTGATTTTATGGATTTTCGTGATCTGCACTGTTATTTAGAAGTTTCTGTATCACCGACAATTTTGGGTCCAGATTTACCTCGTTCACCATGCCAAAAAATTAAACATCAGTAATATCTGGGAAATGGATAGTGACTTTGAGTACAGAAGAAGGTGTAATAGAGGAATTTGATTAACAGTCTTGATTTGGAAAGTGACTGGGATTCTAGGTGTAAATTATCTTTGACGCAATGCCCTTCCATTAGACATATACACCTTCAAGCGTCAAATATTCATAATGAAAGGAAGTATCATCAGACCGTGTATATTTATTTTAGCTTGACCAATATCATAAACATGGATTTGAAGGACTGGACGTAATAGTTGGGAAGATGGAGACGACATGTTCTGTGTCATTCTGGTTTAAAGGGAGTAAGTGGGAAGGGCATCATAGAGCGTGTTATTCTGCTGAAAGGAGTTAAGCTCACAGGTCATAGACAGGATTTTCTATGTAATGGATGGATCCAAATGCTTTCTCAACTAAACTCCTTCTCTTCTGACAAGTAATGATTTCATGTGTTTAAAAATTTTTTTGCTTTTGTCATACAGAAAGGATATTACAAGAAGTTGGAAAAGGTTGTAACTGACTTCTTGAAGGAAGTTGAGAACGATGGAAGTGGAATGATAAATGGTTCGGCAAGTTCTCGACAGAATGGACACACTGGTGATCTGAAGAGTCCGGGTCCAGAACCTTCCCACACCAATGGACATACCAATGGAACAAGTGCTACTAATGGTACTGGCTCTGTAAATGGAACAAGTGCTACTAATGGTACTGGCTCTGTAAATGGAACAAGTGCTACTAATGGTACTGGCTCTGTAAATGGAACAAGTGCTACTAATGGTACTGGCTCTGTAAATGGGACGAGCACCGTCATGAATGGATCAAGTGCTGCCAAGAAATTATCAAAATTTGCTGCAGGGTCCAGCCAATCCGAGACAATGGATGAAAAAGATGCGCTGAAAACAGAAAGTAACGGGCATACAAATGGAAACAAGAGTATGAATGGACACGCCTCTCCTAAGATAAAGGTAAATTGCTGGGTTTTACACACATTGTACCTAACTGTGTGTGTGTGTGGGGGTGTGTGCAATACAAGGTGAAAATCTGAAGATTTATGAAGGAATTCAGTTAAGGGCAAGGGTGTTTTTTTTTTGTTTGTCACCAACCAAAATTGTGCCTTCTTACTAAATAAGGTCTGCTGTCTTTTAATTAGCGTGTCTTTCAGTTTAAAAAATACTTTGTTATTTTGGGGTTTTTTTTTGTTGGGGGTTCAAAGTTCCTGACCTGTTCACATTCCAGCATGTTCAGACTTCTGAACTGAAAAGCTTCTGAGTCCATAAATCAAGTTTTAGTGTCTCAGTCTCATTTATATCTCTATGAATGTAATCTGGTTTTTGCTCTCTTTTACCTTGGATAATAAATAATATATATATATGTCAATACATTTGGCTTTGAATAAGCTGTTGAAAAAGTGTGCTGCCCCCCTCTTATTTACTCATGAAAGTTAACATTTATGGTATAGATATGGATTTCATTGTGAAATGGACGAATCCCTAACCTGATATGTACATTGCAAAAATGATGCATCCGTTGTCTTTGACAGATTAAGTCAATAGTGACAGTTTGCTGATCAGTGCCATAAATTACGGTTTTGATCTCCTGAATGTTTTAAAGAGTTTTAAGTGAAAGTGCTATTATTTATTTGTTTACGATTGAGAGTTAATTGTATTGACAAAGGTGTTATGTTCACTTCACCTGATTGTTTAAATTTTAAATTCATATTTTTTGTTTGTACTTGTTCTGCCATAGGAGGTAGACACTGATGTGAAACAGAGCTCAGACTCACCGGCCAGCGAGGAGGTCATGGAAGTGGACAGTGTGGAGGAGAACGGTGTGGATGTGAACTGTAGCCCACCACATAAAAAGTCGAAGCAGGACAAGTCGAATGAGAGTTTTGATTCTCCAAAACAAGAACAAAGTAAGTACAAAGATACATTTTGAGAATTGTTGGGAGGACAAATTGTTGGTTTTATCATGCATTTGTTGTAGCTTTTCTAAATAGAGGAAATCCAAGTCTCTAAGTCAAAGGGTCGTTGGATCGAAATCCCCCCCCACCTCTTGTCTGTTCACTTCAACGGAATGACCTTCCTTGTCTCTAGTCTTTGTATTTAGCTGGTGTTCGATGCAGGTTAATTTTGTCTCTGTGATTATTTCTTTTTATTGTTCTGCGAGTGCTAATAGAATCATCTGTAGTGTTATTCTGTTGCTGCGCACCCAAAGTGTGTTGAAAACTCTATCGAAAGATTGTTAATCTTGTAAAATATATATGTGTACTCTCTTTTCACTTTTGTTTACTTTATATATTTCTTTTTTGTATTTGATTGAAAATATGCTCAATCTTGTAAAGTTTATACTCCAGTCTTGTAAAGTTTACATGTGTGCTTTCTTTTCACTTTTGTTTACTTTATTATTTTTTTTGTCGTGTCTGATTGAAATATAGATCTATGCTCAATCATGTAAAATTTATAAGTGTGCTCTCTTTTCTCTTTTTTATTTACTTTATATTTTAATTTGTTTTGTCTGTCCAGCTCCCCGCCGCTCGTCCCGCCGTGTGAGTAAAAAGTCAGACGAGATGCAACCGTCGATCACTGCTATGTTTTCTCCCAAGTGAGTAGACAGATTCTGTTTTGACTGTTGCTTTCGGGAACTGCTCTGTGGTTGTGGAGAGGAAAAAAGCAGTTAAAGGTTTAGTTTGAGAGATTTGGCACATCAGGTTGAATTGTTATCAGCTTTGTGTTTGTTTGAGATGGTCCAGATATCCTGTGGTTAAGTCTGTGTTTATGTTTCTAGATAAAAAGTTACATTGGAATATACTTCTGTGTTGAGGTAAACTTCTTTGATTTTCCATATTGAAATGAATCATTTTATTGGTGTCTCCTTTCTACTAGGTCAATGTAAATACATCTCTCTATTTAGACAACAACTCTGCAGAGACAGCTTTGACCAGTTGTTTTTTGTGAAGGCTATGTTGTTGTACTTTGCTGAAGGTTTCAATGCTGGATCACTCTTCTATTGGCAGAGCGAAAGTTGAAGAGAAAGCTTCTAGCAAAGATAAAAAAGAGAACAGTGCTGAGAATGGTGAAGAAGAGGAAGAGGAGCAACAAGCCAGTAAGAGGATCAAGCTGCAGGATGACGAAGGAAAACAGGAGGGGTAATGTTTTTGCATTTTGTAAAGCACACTTGTAAACTGAGGCTGTTTGCCAACATAAACTTCCGTTTTTTAAAATTGACTTTTTTGTAACACTGTCCACCCACCAAGTGCGCAGAGAGCAAATTCTTTGTCCCTACATTCCAGGATGCAGATGGGCTACATCAGTACTATACCTGTATCTTGGCAAAAATAACCCAATCAGTATTAAATTATCAGCACATTGGTGAAATGGAACGTGACGATAGCATGAAATAGGAATAAGAATCGGAACCAAAACCGTTAGATCTAGCACATTCATCATCCGAATCCTCGTCATGGCATTAGTATAAAGCAGTCCTCATGCTAGGTCTACTCGACCTAAGAAAAAATCTGATTTTTGCGCTCAAAGGCCACTGAAACCATTCAGAAAGAAAATTGTAACTTTAACAAATGCGCATGTCTAAAAGGAGATAATTCATAGTTTTTGTTACTTTGCGCTGTTGTTGATAACTTCCTGTGGAGAAAAGAGACGGCTTCTTACCGTTGCTGATCGGCATCCCATAGTTTATATTGTGTTTAAACAATTTTTTTTAGCTTTCTTAGCTGTAGTGCTTTAAATATGAATATTATGTGTTGTTGATTGAAATGTGTACAGCTTCAAGAGAAGGCTGAGTTGTTAAAATGCTTGTTTCTTTGTTTGTATTGAGAAAGAGAGAGGGAAAAAATAATTGCCTTTTAAAAAAACATTATGTTGCTGCATGTCTGGTTTACTGATTCTGATCATGTCCCTCCAGTATTGTGCCAGTTCTCGAGCCAAGTGCCCCGAAGCCGTTGCCACAGAGATGTAACGAATGTCTCAAGTACATGGATGACCCGGAGCTCAAGATGTTCCCTGGCGATGCTGATGATGCGGTATGTTGTGTGTCTTTTAACTCTACCAATCTTACTAAACACTACATTTCTTTGTTGTGCAATTTCATTATTTATGTTGTTTTAATGTTCACGTCTATGGGGTTGTTGGAGGATGTGGTTAGAACGTCCATCTTCTTTATTTCTTCTGTTTGTTTTTGTCCTGTTCTGCTTTTTTTACGGGCTGTGTCGATCTGGTTGTCTTTACTCTAATGAAGTGTTCAGGTCGGTGATTGGTGTTAATGTTTATGTTTTGGTGGCACTAAAGTTACTTGACGTCGCACCTCTTTATTGTTAACAGGTGGAAGAGTTCATTGCCCTGACAGACCCGAAGTTGTCGTTGTTCACAGGGGAAGAAGACTTTGATAAGATACAGGAGGACAGACCGCAGCACAAGATCACCAACTTCAGGTGAGTTGTGGTGGTATGAGATCTATGCTTATGTTTGTAAAGGGAAGTGAGTTATAAACATTTCAATGCTAATGGCTGCCTCTTGCCTTTCATTCAGTGGTTGCTGGAGCAGTTTTGGAAAAGTTTGTCCATGTGGAAGACACTTTTGGTTGCTCTCATTTCTGCTTTTTTGTAAAATTGTGTGTTGTCTTGCTTTTTTTCGTCAGACTTAATCTCGACTTCTCTAGCTAAAAACAATGCAATGAAATACGGCTTTATGCTCAAGTTTTTTTCATCTCTTTAACAAAAAAAGTGTTTGATTACCGATAGTGAGTTGGAGGAAAAGACTTATCATGGTACTATCAACTTTAAGAAAATGAGTCCTGTGCATCCTGACTTTGTTTACCCTTTGGTTAGTTGAGTATATTCTGAGCCTTCTGGTTTGAAGGGTCTGCAGTTTAAATTTCCAAAAAGGCATTTGTAAATCTTCGGTCTCTTCCTTTTTATTCGTGCTTACTTTTATATATAGCTTAAAACATTAGTTTTCTCACTTCGTCTCAGAAGCACTCTCATAGGGGAAAACTCACTGTTTTTCTGAATTTCTTTAAAATTGTGTTTACTGTTTTATATATGCGGGTAGTTGGAGGTCGCCACTGGTAGGTCCTACTTCTTGAGTTTCCTTCTGATGTTTCTGTCTGTTTGTCTTACTTTTTCCCCGCTCTAAATGACCGTCATTGTGTCAGTATACTTCTCTTTACTCGAACAAAAAAGCAGTTTTATATATCTTGTGTAATTTCTCCCTCACGATTTGCCTATTCCAGTGTGTATGACAAGAACACCCACCTGTGTGCCTTTGACACAGGCCTCATCGAGCGCAACAAGTACCTCTTCTTCAGCGGTGTGCTCAAACCCATCTTTGAGGAAAACCCGAGTCTAGAGGGTAAAGAACATGTTGTGTTGTCTAACATGGGGGATACATATAGGCCGCATTGTCTACATTACTGTTTTACAAAAACTGGGGACATGGTGTGTTGTGCTGAATGCCCGGTGTGGAGTATGGTGTGATAACACAAGTTATGGTTTGTATTGTATTCAATGTAAGATATGGACTGTATTATGCTGTTTACTGTGTGTTCAATTTTTCAATCTTTCTTCGACAACTTTCTCGACCTGTCTTCTGATTATCAGGAGCTGATTGCAATTTTAAAACACAATCATCGACACAATGTTGATCATTTCGAAGGTAGACTGCTTCGACTGTGTCTATCAGGGCCAACCCTGGCTTAGTAGGTACAACATTCTAGCAGACAAACTGAACACTTGATGGAATGACTTCCCTTTCTGGGCATCAATCTTACGTCTTCTGCTTGTAGCAGCAAAAAGTTTAACCTGTCCCCAAAGTGTGGTTTGAATAATTGTCGTCAGGTTTGATGAAATGTGTGGAAAATGACGTGATTGTTCCCAGCCTTAGCTGATAAGGCTTTATTTTCATTTAAACTTAGTGTAAGGGGCCCTCAATATGTATGTCCTGATGTCAGTTTTGTTCATTTTACATCTGTCAGTAAAGGCATGGGGGAAAGTGGAAAGTAGTTTTTTTGACTGGTGATTGATTGTCTTGGACAAGTGGCCATTAGAGCGGGTTTGACTGTGTGTGTGTGTGTGGGTGGGTACGTGCGTGCATGTTTATACACAATGTATTGGTGGAGTGACCATTAGTTTTTGCAAAATATATTTCCCAATGATGATTGTCTCATGCTTGAATATGTTTCTCTTCTAGGTGGCATCCCTTGCCGCAACATGGGGCCCATCAATGAATGGTTTGTGTCAGGCTTTGATGGAGGGGAAAATGCTCTTATCGGATTCTCTACAGGTAGTTCTTTCCTCAACAAACAAACTTTAGAAATGTTTGATCGCAAACATGTTTGTCTTTTAATGCGTCAAAGGTACATGGCGCTTTCTTTTTGTTTACTCTGATATGAATTCGTCAGATGCCTTCTGCACTGGTTTTGTGTTACTTGAGTAGGTGGTTGGTAGGCACCATTGGTGAGTTCTACTTACTTTCCGTCTCCTTGTTGTTTCTGTCTGTCTGCTTTGCTTTTTCCCTTTGCAAAATGACGTAAGTCTGTCATGTGCTTCACTACACTTGGCCTCTTTTCTTTTTGTTTCTAAACTGTCCTGTGGAAGTTTTTCACTATTCTTTTCCAACCCCTCTCCCTCAACCTCTTTTTAACCTGTTTCAAAGTGACTCTGTCAATGTCCTTCATTATACACAAGCTAAAAAAACCAAAACACTCTCATTTCAGCTTGTTTCTGCAATACATCCTGCAGCCCCTAGGGCAGTGCTACTGACTTAAGTGTCTTTAGGCTATTCCCAAAGGGGGGATATTAACATGTTTTTATGCACAGTAGAATTGTATATGGGCAGATTCATCAATGTCATGCTCATATCTGTGCCTGAACTGCAACAGGAAACTGCTACTTTTTCTTTCCTAATCCTTACTATCGTCATTTTCCCCTATTTCTTTTGTATGTTTGTCACACTCTTGTGACCCTCTATTTCTGGGGTGCCTTGATAGTAGAAGCAGAATTTGTGCTGTTGAAGCTGGAGAGGTGAGCAGAGTTAGCCTGATTCCGTGTTAAGACTTCTCTGTTGACATCCACCCCTTGGCGCTCAAATGACCATATGCAGTTGCGAGCGCCGTAAAACCTCTACTAAAACAAACAATACGTCCTGTCTATTGTGCTAGTACTAACCCCCACGTGCTGTTCCTCGTCCCCAGCGTATGCCGAGTACATCCTGATGCAGCCCAGCGAAGCGTATACGCCTTTTATCGAACAGATGAAGGTGAAGGTCCACATGTCCAAGATTGTGATCGAGTTTCTCACCAACAACCAGGATTCCACGTATGAGGACTTGTTGAACAAAATCCAAGTAAGCAGTTAAAAAGTAGGAATACTGTCACTTTTATAAAGATGTCCACTGTGTAGAAGACATGTAGACTTCTGCACCATTCAAACTGTGCAGGTGAAGTTGTTGGATGAGCCTGTAGAAATTTTAATTTGTCTTTGTGACTAGTCTTAAATACATAAGGTATTTTTATAATACTGTTATTTTCGTTGTTTAACTTTGACAATAATTGTAGTTTTCAAAATGCGTGATGGAAAATCGATTTTATCTCCAGGTGTCAATGCAGAGTTCAGTTGCTTTGACACAAAAAGAAAAGTGTTGTAATCTTTCGCACTCTATAGAGTCATGCTCTGTGTTTACTAGTGGTGTATGCCTGATCATGTGAGTTCGGGGAGGGTGAATGTTCAAAGCCCATCACTCTTGACATTTAATAAAGATCAAAACTAATTTAGAGATGCTATATAAAAAAATATCTACATTTTGTTGAAATCGGTGTATAACTATATGTTCCCAAGTTCAAAGTTGAATTTGCGATTCCGTAATTTTGTCTCTATATTTTCCCTTCTCTTCCACCCCGGCCAGACTACAGTGCCACCTGCAGGTCTCACAAGTTTCTCGGAGGATTCTCTGCTACGCCACGCCCAGTTTGTGGTGGACCAGGTCCAGAGCTACGACGAGGCGGCTGCTGATGATGAGCCGCTGCTGATCGTGACCCCGTGCATGCGGGCGCTGATCAAACTGGCCGGAGTCACCCTGGGCAAGAGGTATGACCGCCATGTATCTTATCGAGGCAACTATACTGTTTGTGTACTAAATCAGCAGGCTTGTCATCGTCCCGTATTCGGCAATGGGTAACCTGAGAGTCTTATTACATAGACTGCACCAAAGTCTCTCCTGCTTGTTATAATTTTGTTGGTTCTTACGCAGTCTGATGATGATTTTTTTTGCTGTATCATTTATATAAATTATATTTGTCTGTGGGACTTTGACCTAGCTAATCCCTTTTGCCTTGCACAGTAAAAGCATTTTCAATGCAGCATAACCAGTGAGATTTTCAGATCTAAGGGGGGTAGAAGATGACCGGGGGGCAAATATGTTTTCTTGTGGGTTTTTTTTTCATCCCTTGATAACGACAGGGAAGTGAATTGACATTGTGTGTTTTAATACTTTACGGTCACTTGCAGCAATAATGTGATGGTGAAAATTATCTGTTTCGGTCACTTGACACTGTTCTGAGACAGGCGGGAGAAGTGTGTTGCAGTCTCTCTCCTGGCTGGGGGACCAGAAGCGGTAGTTTGTACTGCTGGCTGTATGACTGCAAAGTGCTGAGTTTGAGTTTCCACTGTTTGTGTTTTGTACCAGACGCCAGTTGCGGAAGGACGTGGGCAGGGTGAAGGCCAAGAAGGAAAAGCCCAAACACACCATGGCAACCGTCACCCCCCTGGTGCGCAATATTTTCGACTCTCTCTTCCAAGGTCAGATTGATGAGGAGTCTTCCAAAACGAAAAAACAGAGGTGCGGGATCTGTGAGGTATGTACGACGGTGTCAAGCACAGGTCTTCTCTTCGACCCCTACTCTGTGAGCCAAAAGTAAACATTTAACTATTTCCACCTGCCTTTCAAAAACACTTAAAAGAAACAAACAAATATCTATATTCTATGAGCTATGCTGTCTGATATTTTTAAAATTATGTTAAATAAAAATGTTTGTGTTGTTATGGAACTCGTAAAGACTTTGAGTCAGATTGAACAGTCTACTGTATTAAGTGGATGTTTGTGTGTAAGTTCCAAGAAGTTGACCTCCTTTCCACTTACTACCCCTTTTTTCTGCTTATCTCCGACTAATCCTGTATACTTAAAAAGATTTCATTGTATTTTCTATGACCTCTAAATTAAGTTATTTTTTTGCATAGTTTAGTATTCAATGGAAGTCATATTTTACTCTGCGGGATGCGCAGGTCCTACTTTTCTTTCCCTCTGTCTTTCCTGTCTATCTTTCTGGCTGTGTCCCTGCACTTAATAACTGTTATCTTGTTAATGTGCTTCTCTTTACTAAAACAAACACGTGTTTTGCTCACATTTGTTTGAACCCCCCGAGGCGGTGTCACTGACTGAAGTGTCTTTAAGCCATCCCCAAAGGGGCGACATTTCTTGTTCTAATGCACAGTGGAATTGTAAATGGGCTGACCCAACAATATCATGCTCATAAAGTGGCCTGAACTACAACAGGGAACTGCTGCTTTTTCTTTCCTAATCCTTACTATCGTCATTTCCTCTACTTTTTTTGTACGTTTGTCACACTCTTGTGATCCGCTATTTCCGGGGTGCCTTGATAGTCGAAGCAGACTTTGTGCTGTTGAAGCTAGAGAGGTGAGCAAAGTAAGTCTGAATCCCTGTAAGGACTTCTCTGTTGACATCCACCCCATGGCGCTCAAATGACCTAATGCAGTTGCGAGCGCCCTAAAACCTCTACTAAAACAAACAGACATTTGTTCGATGGCTTGACAAAGGTCTTGACAACAGGAGTGTGGCCCTTGGTGGGAAACAGCCATGCACACTTGTATGAGGGTCTTGTCGTTTGTTCTTTACCTCATGCACATACTTCCTTGAAACACAGTGGATGTTTTAGACTGCCAGACTTCCTTTCTCTCTGATTTTGATTGTGGCTTCATGCTCTGCCATTTCTTTCATTCCCAGGTGTGTCAGCAGCCAGACTGTGGCAAGTGTGCTGCTTGTCGAGACATGGTGAAATTCGGCGGCACTGGACGGGCCAAGCAGGCGTGCAAAGAACGACGGTAAGTGGGCTGGTGATATTTTAGTAATGTACCCGTTGCCTGGAAATGCGGAATGTCCCCCACACTCTTCGTTTCTCACATGGTTGTGATAGTCCCAGCTGATTGCTTGTGATGTGGACAACAGACATTTGTTTATACTTATACTTATATATGGGATAGAACCCTATTTAAAAACAATTTATCCTTTTTCTTCTTATGTTGATCATCTTGTTCGGAAGATGTCTTATTGCATAAAATTTTTGCTCTAAGATTTGCTTTATAGATCTGGTGCCTGTATTGGATACTGTGGCAACCAGCTGCTCTCAAGAAGAGTTGAACTTTTATATATATTGAAAACAAGCACCCCTGTACACACCCTTATTGTCTGTTGGAACAGTGGAAGAGGATTTGAACATATTCACCTTTGCTATGGGGTCAAGATTTCAGTTCATTTGATGAATATTTTGATTGACCACATGCATAAAAAGTATTTCTTCTCATAACTTGCTTTTGTGGTCGCGATGGCCCGAACTTCCGTAAAGTGCTGATCGCGACCGCCGGTCACGATTGACATTGGCATCGTATAACGCGATGTACGAAAAGAATGAAGTACTAATTTTTATACTGCTGGCTGGTAGGCTACGCGGAATTGATTTCGCCCACCATTTTTCTTGTCACAGGGTTCGATCGAGGCGCGAGGAGTTTTTTGTTTCACGTTGAATGACAGTGAAGTTGGAAAATTCGCAATTGCGATCCGCGACAAACATGAAAATAGTGTCGCTTCAGATGAAGATGTTTTGCGTATTTTCCTTGAATCGGAAGATGATTTCGAGGGTTTTGATGCTAGAGCTAACACTTTGTGGAATATAACGTAGGCCTACGAAGCATCTAGACTTAGGTCTAGATCTAGAGATCTAATGAACCGGCAGTTTTTATTCAGTCATTTGCAACACCACTACTACAACAATAACTTCACAAAATACTTTTTTCTTCGCTTATCCATAAAGAACTTTCAATATTCTAAAACTTTTATTCTAACCTTCATTAGAAATTTTGACAAGTAAAAAAGTTATTAGCAAGAAAAAAAGCGTACATCCAAATCTGTCGTTTTTCCAAAATACATTCAGCAGAGGGAAAATATAAGGGGAAAAAAGTCAGCGTTCTAAGGGTTAAAAATGTCCAATTACGTGAACATTAATTTTCTGTTCCACTTCCAGATGCCCCAACATGGCTATCAAGACAGCAGATGAGGATGAGGAGGAGGATACAGAAATTGATAAGGTGTCAGAGGAAAATGCGGCTGTGGTAAAAAAACACAAGGCAGCGAAAAATGCCAAGGCAAAGGTCACATGGGTGGGAGCTCCGGTGAAAGAGGAAGGCAAGAGGAAGTACTTCGCCACGGCGAAAGTGAACAATGTGGAGGTAAAGTGCTCTTGTTTTTGTTTTAAAATGGTATCAATGGCTGAGAGAAAGAGAAAGAGATATATATTGAGAGAGGATGTTGTCATGGTAGATCATTCTTCTTCACTCATTGTCTCTCTCTCTCTTCAGGTTGTATCAGTCTTGCTTTTTTTTTCCAGTTTGAAATGACTTTCATTTTGTTGATGTTTCTCTTAACCATAGTTAAACAAGACTTGATATTGGACCTGCTCCTTAGATATTTCTTTCAAAGAAATAATAACTCTTTGTTTTGTTCTTTCCCCCGACATTGCCAGATTACTGCTGGTGACAACGTGTCCATCACGCCGGCTGACCCCACCCAGCCCCTGTACATGGCCAGGGTTCAATACCTATTTGAAGAACGCGGCTCAATGCAGGCTCACGTGCACTGGTATTTCCGTGGGAGCGAGACGGTGCTTGGAGAGGCCTCTGATCCATTGGAGCTATTCTTGGTGGATGAATGCGATGATAACGTACTCGAGGCTGTGCATGCTAAAGTTGAGGTAAGTACATGTATGTAGCTTTCTTTACCTACACAGGTCTGCATGTGTTTTTGCTAATGTTTTCCTTTTTTTTTCTTTAAGGGTGCATCTGTTTCTCTTTTTCATTTTTTTCCCTTTACATTCATGTGAGATTGTTCTCAGTAATGCCAGGGCGTTGACTCATTCATGTAGATGTGAAATGAAGTAAACTTTACAGTTTCCTGGAAAATTCAAAATAGGAAAAGAATATTTATATTGGAAATGTGTTACATTTTTTTGGTCATCCTAATGTGTATTTATGGTAGAATTTATGAGTGAGAATATTTAAATTTTTGGCAGTTATTCCCCCACCCCCCTACCAAATATGGGTTAGTTTCAGTTGCCATGTTTGTGCTGTTATTTGTTGCAGTCTTTCTTATGCTATGGACAGTATCTGAGGGTTCACTTCTTCCATTCCCTAGGTCCTTTTCAAATCGATTCCGTCCGACTGGAGCATGCTGGGCGGCATCGACGATCCCGATGTGGATAATGTGGTGCAGGAGGACGATGGGAAAACCTTTTTCTACCAAAAGTTTTATGATCCGACCCTCGGACGCTTCGAGGATCTGCCAATGTATGAGCAGTGTTCGGAGTCGTCAAAAGTGGACCACTGCGTCAGCTGTTACAGGCTTGAGCAACGCAGGTTGTTGGAGGAGGTGGCTGTTGGGGAGGAGGCGGAGGTGAGTGCTGTGGGGTGTGTCTGTGTGTGGTTTTTTGACATGTCTGTTTATGTGTGTGGTTGATTTTGACTTGTCTGTTTGTGTGTGTGGTAGATTTGATATGGCTGTCTGTTTGTGTGTGATTGATTTAACGTGTATGTACATATGGGTAGATAGAGGTGACTAAATTGTGTCGATTGGAATGTAAAAAATACCTGTCTTATGAAAAAAGACATTTTAAGACAGAGGTGAGCTCATCTTTGCTTGTGGAGATGGAAGTAACTATTGTGGTGTGTGACTGACATTTATAATGTCCTTTGTGTGTGGCTGGATGGTTAAATTGAAGGGTCCTGCTTCTTTTCCCATCCTTCTCTTGCTTCTGTCTGTCTGTTTTGTTTTCCTCAACTCTGAATGACATATATTGTGCCCTTGATGTGCTTCTCTTTACAAAATAAAAATGACGTCTGTCCTTATCTCTGCCCAGAGTTCATCCAAGACGGCCAGCTACCTGTACTACAACAGCGTGCGTCGCGACGGCCTGGAGTACCACGTGGGCGACTGCTGTTACATCAATCCGGAGGGCTTCGACTTCCTGATCAAACACCCAGCTAAGAGCGGCAAACAGCTGAGGTTGAAGGATAAAAATGTAAGAGTATGAGTGTTCGTGTGTGTGGTGTATGTGTCTGTGGAAGGGATGAGTGTTTGTGTCTGAGGAGGGAGTGTTGGGGGTGGAGTGGATTAGGTGTACATGTGATGCTTCGACTTCAGTGTACTCAGCTATCATGGATGGAAAGTGAATAAGCTGTGAGATGTCCCAAATTGATGTGTTGTCAGGTGTGGTTCCACTGCCACCGTACTCAGCTCTCAAATTGCCATGTGTGCCCTTTCTCTTCCCTTTTCTCTGGACAGAACCTCATTTTGGTCCTGTTATTCACTGTATTTCATTTGCCCCCCCCCCCCTCTCTCTCTCTCTCTCTATCTCTCTCTCACTCTCCCTGCCTCCCCCTCTCTCTGAACACTTGTTTTAAATTATGTTTCACCAGATGGATGAGGACATGTATCCAGAGTCCTACAGGAAGACAGAGTATGTCAAAGGATCCAACGACGGCTGCCCAGAGCCCTTCAGGATTGGTCGCATTGTCCAGATTTCTGCAAAGAAAATGTCTGGCTCAAAGCTGCCCGATTTAGCAGAAATCAAAATCAAAGTGAACAAATTTTACAGGTAAGCTATTCTCTCGGTTCATTCCTGTGTTTTTCCCTTCCTTGTACACAAAGGGGATTGGGTTTTTTTTTCCTTTGAAATCCTTTAAATGGGGAAAAGGTTGATAGAAATTTTGACACAAAGACTAGTCGTTCTGTTAAGTGATTTTGTTTTGTTTCATGGATATTTCTTTCATCATTAAGGATAATGAACTAAAACAAAGGTCATTAAGAGGTATTCCACGGTGACAGCTACATTCTTCTCTGGTTATCTAGGGCAGAGAACGCTCATAAAAGCCACCAGGCCATGTACTGTACAGATCGATTTTTTTATTTTTTTTTAGATTTCAAAATGATTATTGATTTCAAAGGCCTTTGGCCCATACATCTTCACTTTATAACGTATGGCTTGGCAATTACACACATTGGTGCTGCACATCAGATATTTAACATGAATTGGCACGCACGCACGCACGCACGCATTGTACAGATAGATGTGTAGTGAGGTTTTTCTTCTATGTTTATCTAGGGTAGAGAACACAGAGTGACAGATGTTAATGAGATTTTTCTTCTATGTTTATCTAGGGTAGAGAACACAGAGTGACGGATGTTAATGAGATTTTTCTTTTATGTTTATCTAGGGTAGAGAACACAGTGACAGATGTTAATGAGATTTTTTTTCTATGTTTATCTAGGGTATAGAACACAGAGTGACAGATGTTAATGAGATTTTTTTTCTATGTTTATCTAGGGTAGAGAACACCCACAAAGGCCAGCAGGCCGTGTACCACAGTGAGCTCAACAAGCTGTACTGGAGTGAGGAGGAGGCGTCAGTCCACTTCTCCCAGGTTTGCGGCAAGTGCACCGTCCTGTACCAGGATAACATTGCTGGGGATCTCGACACATTCTTCCTGGACAGTCCTGATAGGTTTTTCTTCCTCGAGTCGTACAACGCCGAGTCAAGGTCGTTTGAAGACCCACCAGCGAAAGCGAGGTTGATGGGAAGCAAGGGGAAGGTAAGCGCTGCCCAGGTCATAGATTTGTGAATGATCAGGAAAGATTTGTCTTTTGTCATGGCAAAGTTGTGGAAATATTTTTGTTTTGTTTTGTAAATCATGGGGTGAGCTGTCATCATTTGGTGACTGATTGTCCCGTTGTTCTTTTTGTTTTGTAAATCATGGGGTGAGCTGTCATCATTTGGTGACTGTGATTGTCCCGTTGTTCTTTTTGTTTTGTAAATCATGGGGTGAGCTGTCATCATTTGGTGACTGTGATTGTCCCGTTGTTCTTTTTGTTTTGTAAATCATGGGGTGAGCTGTCATTATTTGGTGACTGTGAATGTCCCGTTGTTATTGTTTTGTAAATCATGGGGTGAGCTGTCATTATTTGGTGACTGATTGTCCCGTTGTTCTTTTTGTTTTGTATGTGGCCAGGTATTTTTTCCAGAAATTTTTTTTATTAACGTGCTCTTCATCTAAGAAAGCAATTCAAAACAGTGATATCAGTTGTGCCTTACACTTTTGATGTACTGTTAATGTTAATGAATTTTCCGGAAGATCCCTTTTGTTTTTTTCTTTCGATTTAGTGGAGATTTTCTCTTCCCAACATGACTGATAGAAGTGTTCATGACATATGTTTTATGTTTCTACACAGGCCTTTGTAACGTAGCAGACAACATTCAGACTCTTTTTTTTTTTTTTTTCCCCCCTTCAGGGGAAAGGCAAAGGAAAAGGCAAAGGCAAGTCGAGCAAGGCAGAACCATCAAAGGAGGCTTCTGAGGAGGACAAGGTTGAGATTCACAAACTGAGAACGCTGGACGTTTTCGCTGGATGTGGTGGTGGGTACTCATTTTAAGTTCTAATTTGGGATTTCTGTACTGTTGCACATGGATGCCTCGAATATATCATCTTGGGTTGACAAATGTGTTTGACACATCACATGATTTGAGTATTGTTTTTAATGAGAGTAATATATAATTTAAATTCTAAGTATACCTGCATGTGGTTTTACCATTCCTGTTCAGCCAAGAAAAATTTCCCTCTGGGACAATAAAGTATCATCATCTCATTTTATCTTATCTTAAACCGTGATAACGGAAAACACAGATATTGAAGAAGATGAAGGGAAGTAATTGTCAGAACTTGTGTTGATGTGAGTTTTGTATTGGTTCTGACATCGCGATGAACAAACTCCTCCCCTCAGGTTTGTCGGAGGGCTTCCATCAGGCCGGCTTGGCCGAGAGCCGCTGGGCCATCGAGAAGGAGGAACCGGCAGCCCAAGCGTTCCGGCTGAACAACCCGGGCTGTACCGTGTTCACCGACGACTGTAACCTCCTGCTGCAGCGCGTCATGCTCGGGGAGACCACTGACGAACTGGGACAGAAACTGCCGCAGAAAGGTTGGTTTGTCTGAGACTTTGTTGTTACTGTTAAAACTTTCTCTACCTGTCTGCTCGTGTGCCGGCTTGGGGAATATAATCAGTTTTACTGTTCGTTCTTTACTGTTGTAGTTCTCACAAATTTTTTATTATTTTAGCTAAAAAAATTTCGAAGAAAATTATCACAGTGGGTGGTTTGCGGGTACTCTGGTGTGGTTTGCTCCTTCTTTCCTATCAAACGCCTATCGTACTCATCTCCCCTCCTTCTTTTTTGTGTTTGTTACTCTCTTGTAAAACCTTTATTTTTCAGCAGTTGTATGACCTCATTGTGTTGCAAGTGCTGTGAAACACTTGTGACAACAATAAAGCAACAAAAAATATTACAGAACTCGCACACCCTTAGTCTCAGAGTCCAACCATCGTTCGTTGTGTATATTTATTTGTTTGTTGTTTATTTATTGTTTGTTGTGCAATATTTATTTTTTGTTTGTTGTGTATATTTATTTATGTGTTGTTTATTTATTGTTTGTTGTGTAATATTTATTTATTCATATTTATTCGTGCTCACAGGGGAGGTGGAGCTGTTGTGTGGAGGCCCGCCCTGTCAGGGATTCAGCGGAATGAACAGGTTCAACTCACGAGAGTACTCCAAGTTCAAGAACTCTCTGATCGCCTCCTACCTCAGCTACTGTGACTACTACCGGCCGCGGTTCTTCCTCCTCGAGAATGTGCGCAACTTTGTGTCCTTCAAGCGCAGCATGGTGCTGAAGCTGGCGCTGCGGTGTCTGGTGCGCATGGGCTACCAGTGTACGTTTGGTGTGCTGCAGGCCGGGAGTTACGGCGTGGCTCAGACTCGCAGGAGAGCTATTATCCTGGCCGCTGCTCCGGGGGAGAAACTTCCTGTGTACCCAGAGCCCCAGCACACGTTTGCACCACGGGCCATGCAGCTCTCGGTCATGGTGGACGACAGGAAGGTCAGTGGTTGCTCTAAGCTATGAGAAACTCAGCTTGTTTCTGCACATAACGAATTAACCAAATGCTCAATTACATGGTTATTTTACCCTCGAGGATATGTATCTTGTTCCATACCATAAAGATATGCCTTAGAACTGCCCTTAGCTGACAAAACACCTTTTTTCATTTTTAGGGCCAAATTTTTTAATTTGCTAAATCGATAGCTTGATCAGTTACCCTACTTGTGGGAAAAAAGAGGTTCTTGCTCTAGACGTTAGACAGGTTAGACTCTTTGTGAAGTTTGAAATATGTGGTATTTGAAGTTCAAAAATAATGTCCAAAGGAAAATTAAGAGAAAAGTGTAAATGAACTTTTTTTGAGTGAATGGCTTTTAAAAATGCCTTTAACTGCAGTTTGTAATGCACATATTAACACATTGTTCACATTTCTAAACTTTGCAACATTTATCACCGTTATTCAAATTTCCCAACAGTTCAACTCTAACATCAAGAACATGACGTCGACGCCGTATCGTACCATTACTGTCCGCGACGCAATGTCAGATTTACCTGAGATCAAGAACGGGGCTAAGGCAGAGGAGATCTCATACAAAGGTCAGAATTTTTACTTAGCAGCTCTGTGTAAATGTAATGTACAGCATATTATTGATTTACATATATGTTGACTTGAGCATATCGTGACCTCAGTGCTTTCTTGTCACATCTCCATTTTAAAAACACCTTTTGAATGGATGGTTTTTGGTGTTGTTTGCTCCTTCTTTCGAATCAAACACAGATCGTCCTTATCTCTTCATTTCTGTGTGTATGGTAATCTTTTACCTTCAGCACTTATATGATGTAATTGTGTTGCAAATGCCATAAAACACTTACTTAAACTCAAAGATCTGTTCATGTGTTCGTGTCCACGTTCAGGCGATGCCCAGACTCACTTCCAGCGCCTGATCCGGGGCCACCAGCACCAGCCGATCCTGCGGGACCACGTCTGTAAGGAGATGAGCCCCCTGGTGGCAGCGCGCATGACCCACATTCCTCTTGTGCCGGGCTCTGATTGGCGAGACTTGCCCAACCTGGAGATACGTCTCTCTGACGGATCCAAAGCCAAAAAGCTGTGAGTAGGCCTGATGTAGGGCTGATTTACAATAGTGAATATGTGACTAATAGAAATACTAGTGGTACAATATTATTAGCATGAAAAGGTAATTACAGTCCAGTGCCACACCGCACAAATGTTTTAGGATTTGTTTTTTTCAATCATGTGACTTTGTGGGTGGTTGGCAAGTTTTCTGGTGTCTCCTGGTTTCCTATTAGCGGTGTTCTCCTTGTTACCTATCAAACATCTATCGTCCTTATCTCTCCTCCTTTTTTTCTTTGTATGCTACTCTTTAGTATTATTTTCTAACCTTCAGCACTTATGTGACCAATTTGTGTTGTGTCGTAAAACTCTTACTAAAATATGTGACATTTGTCACCAGGCTGTACACTCACCCAGACAAGCGTAACGGCAAAGGCTCCAACGGTCAGCGCCGCGGTGTGTGCGCCTGTGCGACGGGCCGGGTGTGTGACCCACTTGACCGCCAGTTCAACACCCTCATCCCCTGGTGCCTCCCACACACGGGCAACCGGCACAACCACTGGGCCGGGCTCTATGGCCGCCTGGAATGGGACGGTTTCTTCAGTACAACAGTCACTAACCCTGAGCCCATGGGCAAACAGGTGAGCATAATGTCTCATCCTCAGATTCCTGAGATTCCTCCTGTGACCCCTCACTGACCCAAAGTCATGCATATCTTCTTCTGTGGCCTTGGGTCATGCATAACATTTCTCCTCTGACCCCTGTCTGACCTCATGCATATCATCTACTTCTGTGACCCCTGTCATCTACTTCTGTGACCCCTGTCTGACCTCAGATCATGCATATCATCTTCTGTGACCCCTGACTGACCGTGGGTTCTTCTGTGACCCCTGACTGACCGTGGGTCATGCATTTCTCCTGTGACCCCAGGCTGACTATGTGTTGGTGTACGAGTCCAGTGGCTTAGCTCAAAAGACTTTCTATCATCTAGATTTTGCTCCTTGCTCTCTAGTTAGGTTATAGTTCCCACGGTGTAATTCTGAGTTAGACATGAGATAGGGCCTACTGAAGGCGAAGAACTTGGCATCTTGTAGGAACTGGGCAGAGAAGGACTCTTCAAGTTAGGAGGAGGAAGTTCTAAATCTGCATTTATGTGCTTGTTTTTGCTCACCATTGTGAATGTTTGGGAAATTCTCCCCGATTTTGTTGAGTTCAAGTTGTTTGCAGCTCTTCTGGGTCCAGTTGTCAGAATTTATACTTTGGTTATTGTTGATGTGGTATTTTGTAGATCTTGAAGGCACAAACAAACAAGAGAATTCAACTTGTTGATTAGAATGACAAACACATGTGCTAAGATTCTACTGCTCAGGAAGCCATCTTTTATTCTGCATCTGTTCTTGTGGCCAGGTACATGATATGCCAGTTGGGTTAATAATGGACATTATTATTACCATGACAGATTGCATATCAACAGTTACAGAGGAGCATTGCCTTTAAAGTGACTAGTGTGTTGCAGTGTGGTTACTTTCCTTTGAAATGTATCCCCGAAAGCATTGCTTAACTGTCAGTGTTGCTGTTTTCTTTGTCATTGTTATCCGCTGGGAAGAGAAATTTACTCATGCAGTATTTTGTATGATTGTAGTTGGTTTATCAGTTAAAATTTTGTGATGATATATTATCTTTTGCAGCATCATCATCCCCTCTTGTGTTCTTTCTTCCCAGGGTCGTGTGTTGCATCCAGAGCAGCACCGAGTGGTCAGTGTGCGGGAGTGTGCCCGCTCTCAAGGATTCCCCGACACCTACCGCTTCTTTGGGAATATTCTTGACAAACATAGACAGGTAAGTGACCCCACACTCTGTTTTCTTCCTCTCTTGATTCTTATCTTATTTTTTCCCTGCTCTAAATGAATGTTATCATGTTAATGTCTTCTCTTTACCAAAATGAATTTTTAAAAACCAACTCCTGTCCCTCTGCCTCTAATACCTGAGTGTGGGTGGTTGGCTGGTGTTCTGGTGTGGTTTTCTCCTTCTTTCCTATCAAATGTCGACCATTCTTACCTCTGCTTCTTTTTTGTGTTTGTTACTTTCTTATAACACCTAATCTTCTGCACTTATATGACCTAATTGTGTTGCAAGAGCCGTAAAACTTACAAAAACTAATACCTCAGTTGCATGACAAACATACCTACCCACCTGAGGATGAAAATACGGTATATGTATGATGTCTACTACAATACGTACTTTCAAAATACTTTTCCCCTGACTTGTGACACTTTCTGTTCTCCAGATCGGCAATGCTGTACCCCCTCCCATGGGCAGGGCCATCGGGCTGGAGATAAAGAAATGTCTGGTGTGGAAACAAAAGAATGGCCCAGAGGAAGAGAAAACTGGCTCAGAAGTGGAAAAGGCCAAGGAGGAAGAGAAGACAGAGGAGAAGGACTTGCCGGAGTCGTCCCAGGAGAAAGAAGAAGAGGAGAAGAAGCCTACATCAAATGGCAGTGGAGGTTCAGAGGAAGTGGAAGATATGGAGTCAGAAAGCAAGCAAGAGTCAGGAAGTAAAGGAGCGGACTCCGGCACAGCTGGGGCTGGGGCCTCGTCGAGCTCAGCTTTGGCGTAGGCGTGTCCTGTGTCCCTGTTGTGTCAAGTGTGATGTGTGTCGGACAGTGATACCCAGTGGCAGACAAAAGATTTTGACTGTCGTATAATTACATATAGGAGGAGAATGTGGGTCTCAGTCTTACCCGTCTCACAAATCTCACACTTTCTGTGAGGGTGGTTGGTGGGTGCTCTGATGTGGTTTGCTCTGTCTTTCCTATCCAACATCTATCTACCTTATCTGTTCTTTTTTGTGTTTTTAATTCTCTTGAAACACCTAATCTTCCGCACTTATATGACCCAACTGTGTTGCAAGTGCCGTAAAACGCTTACTAAAACACAACAAAAACACTTCCTATACACCAAAAAAGTAAATATTTTTAGATGTCTGTTCTGTACTTGATTATGAGGGTCCATGCCTGGGCCATGATGACTTGGTAGTTCTTGTGATAAGATTGAGGGCCCTTTTCTCATAAAAGTATTGGTCCTTGCATGTTAAATGTTTTGTTAAAAAATAGGAGTGTTCTTGACTGGATGTGTTCTGCTATGTATGTGTGTTGCACGGACGTGTTCAGGGCTAGGTGGGCGTTGCACCAATGTGTTCAACAGTGTGTAACACGGATGTGTTCATTATTATTCAGCATTAGTTGTTAAGACAGTGACATGCACAAAGAATCTCCCTTCATTGTACTAGAAGTGCAGTTGAAGTTGGCGCCACCAACAACTTTCTTTTCACCTCTCTGATATATATGTCTATTACTGCTTGCTTGGTCCAAATACTTTAGTTTATTGCTGTAGTGTCACAGCATCAAAACTGCTGTTTCAAGTGGAAAAAAACACCTAGAGACCCCTCTGCGCTTACCGGCACCCGTCTCATACCGGCAGTTGGCACGTATTTGGCCTAAAATTGGACAACCAGACAATTATGTGGTAACCTGGCATGCCGTCTGCTATACAATTGCGTGCAACATTGTTTTGTTTTCAAGTTCAACAATTTTGAGCAGAATCAGATGCCTGTGTGAGCAGAGCAGAAATAATCCATTTCATCTCCAAAGGTAAGAACCGCGTTCAGCCATTACAGCTTGCAGATGCGCAATGCGTCATGGGAAAAATGCTATTGGTTCTGTAATCGTACCGGCAGGATTCGTTTCGCATTTTTATTCAGTTTGTAAGGTGTCTAGTTACCAGCACAAATCATTCGCTGCTCTTTGTTGTAACTGGATCCTGCAGCAGAGTTTCAGCTACCTTTGGTTTCAACACCACCTCGGGATCCTGTGGATGACCAGGACCATGACTATTGTCTGTCTGAGCAGGCATTGAGACCATTGGAAGATGAAACTCTGGTGACACCCCTAGCCCCCCAAAATTTGCCTCAGGACAACACTTTTGCTTTGTCCTTGACAAGCTAATTGATCACACCATTGCCACTGGATGGATGGCATCAGACATGCATTGGGTCCGCCATTGGCACAAAATCGAACCTAAGGAGAACGAGGGGGCATACAGAAAGTACCTTGATTTGTACAATCAACTCATTCCTGCCCCCTGGTTTGTCAACCTGCCCGTACCAGCAAGCTGGAACTCTAAGGTTTCAACACAGAGAAGCGGGCTCAGGCCCCTAAGTATGTCTCAGGGGCAAAGTACAAAGCATGGGAGGTGGCGGAGAAATTGGAAGAAGAGAAGAAAAAGGAAAAAGTGGAAAAGAGGAAGAGAGAAAAGGGTGGAGAAGGAAGAGGAGAAAAGGTTAACGAAGTTGGAGAAGCAGAGAGCAGGGAAGAAACAACAGGGGAAGGAAGTGGGAGTAAGGGAAGGAAGAGGAAAGTACAGGCAAAGATGATGAAGAAAAGGAGAGAGGGAGGAAGAGAAAGAGGATATGAAAAGGAGGCGGGATTGTTTTGCGAGATCCGAATCCGTGTCATACTTGTGGGGGGCGGGGTGTGAAAGATGGGTGGGTGGGTTGTGACATGTGTGAGTTGTGGTTGTATCATAAGGGGTGTTGTGGTCGACAGTGCTGTGTTGAGCAAGATGTCAAAGAGTGAACTAAAGCCTTTTACTACGTTTGTTTGTCATGTTAGTTTGTTGTGATATGTGCGGAAGAGTAAAATGAAACATTCATGTACCTATGTGTGAGTAAGATGTATGTGAGTCTGTTCTGGTGGTTGTTCTTTTTAGTATGTCAATAGACTTAAGTTCTGTTTTAGGCCCACTGTACAAAAGGAGTTCGTCTTTGCTTCTTCCCTCTTTTCAAACGCCTAGTTATCTCTTTAGGCAGTTGTAAATTTTTCAAATTGAGTGTGCCGGTATGGGGTGTATCAAGTGCTGGTATAGAGTGCATTAAGCACCGGTATGGGGTGCTTGAACTTCACAGGGTCCGGTATGGGGTTTACACAAAGGAGTTCGTCTTTGCCCTAAGGAGCTAGATCTCTAAATGTGCTTTGATTTGAGTGTGCTGGTATAGGGGGATGACTGACCCCCAGAGAACCCCTCAGGTGCCGGTATGGGGTGCATGCCATGACATGCGTCAAGTCTCGGTTAGGGGTCTTCTTTATACACTATCTGATTAAAAACTTCACTCCACACCGACAGGAAAGGCTGACCTCTCAACGAAACGCTGACCTCTCAACGAAACGCTGACCTCTCAACGAAACGAAATTTTGAGTCGATGTTTTTGAAAGCCGAAGTTATGGTAATACAAAAGTTCACTTCCGGAAAGAGTCAATACGTAACACTAAGGTACTGGTAAGCCCAGAGGGGTCTCTAGTGTCCAACAAAAATCATATTTTGTCAGATTTGAAAAAAAAAGCCAAAAAAACCTCAGTAATATATATTCATAGGATAAAGAGATATGAAAGAAATGTATAAAGTTGTGGATATCCTCTCTTGCTTCGAATCTAGGAAAAAAGGCTGATTTGACCTGGTTTGCTGGGACCAGATTTTCAATCAAATGGCAAAAAAGTTGCGGTGTGGACATGCAGCTCTTGTGACTCCCCCTCTTTTCCTTCTGTCCTAAGGCGTTTGTGCAGCGTAGCATTAAATTGCATTTATAAACCTTTTCATGGTAATAATGTTGTACCACCAGTATTTTTATTTGTCACATAAATATTGTACATCAGCCAGGTCTACTTTTATCAAATTTTGCACGTGGTCTGATGGTAAAAATTTTATGCTCCATTTTGTTTCTATTTTCTGCACCAAGATGTCCATTTTTCCTCATCTGTGCCATTGTAGATTGAGGGAGAGATGAGAGAATGATTTACGAGATTGTAAAATATTTTGTCATCATTATGATGTTAATTGTGTCTGATTTATGTAAGATTGCATTTGATGTGTTTGACAAACCTTTTAGCAAGTATTTTTCCAAACTTTATGGTCTTTGGTATTCTAATGCCACCCTGTGATTGAAATTAAATAATTAATGCATATTTGACATGTGTATATTGACGATGTGAAAGTTTGATGTCTCTGTGCTGAGATGGAAACAGTTATGCTCACTCTCATGGCTCATCCGGTAGTTGTAGTTTTTTCACACCAAAACTTCACATTCCCCCTTTACATTCACTTAAAAGATTTGTGTCGACCACTTTGATCATGGTCAACATTCTCTGGTGACTTCTCATTTTGAAAAGACTGATTGAACACAACTCTCTTGTTTTTCATTTCAGACGAGATATTTTCTGTTAGTGTTGATACTACTGAAAGGCTCCGGTGATTGAGGTAGCCCAGTTGGTATCATGCTGGACTACTGGTGCTGCCTTGTCGGCCTTTTAACTTTTGATAATGACAAATGTATAACAACACAAATGCATGTCATCATTTATCATTACAGTTCTTCTATGTTTAGCTTTGAAATAAAAATGTGTCCAGATTATTTGGTCTCAATATGACCATGACACATTAAAAGTTCATGCATGCACCCGCGCCCCACTGTTACTGCAACGGAAGGGGTCAGACATTATGTTTTCTCCGTGAGTAAGAAATACTGAATCTTGAAATTAAAGATATTCTGCCACTTCTCTGAAGGCATGTCAGTTGATTGGAATTTCTGCTTCATAAAGATGAAAAGTTTTAGATCTTTTACTCTGTAAGAGACAGTGTGCATACTTACCAAATAGATTAGCAGGTCAAAATTTGTCAATTTTTAGCAAATCTCTACACATTAATCTTAATTTACAACTCTTTTATATTTGTTGTAATTATTGTACATACATTCAAATAAGTGTCGGTAAGAAAATTATATATACTGGGGGTGATTGCAGGTTTTTTTTGTGTGTATTGCCGCTAAAATTGTTATTCTGTATAATTTTTATTGTAATGAACTCCCAGATCCCAAACCCGTACCAGATTTGTCAGTTTTTCAGCTTGACCATAGAACCAGCATCCAACTATACATTTAAAGTAACTACAGGCTGAAGGATTCCTCTTTTCTAAAAGTAAAAGAAGCCTATTCTCTCATACCAGTAATACTGAAGTTGTTTGTGCCGTCTGTCTGTTTTAGTTTTAACCCAGTCTTCTCAAAGTCAAAGGGAACTGTTCTGGAACATGATAATCAAGATTTTTTTAAATTGTGAAAAAATGAAGTATTGAACATAAAAACATTTAACTGCAGCAGGTTTTAAAGAATTTTAAGAGCATTTTTATGTATTATTGTATTATGACAGTTCTCAATTTAAAAAAAACTTTTTTTTTGGGCGCGTTAATTATCCATAAGTAATCCTGAAATGACCAAGCAAGAGCAGTTAACTGGCCAGTTTTGCTCCGATAATAAATCTTTTTGGTCAGATGTAGACTGTAGTATCATTTGTCACTAAATTCTTGTTGGAAAATGCTGGTCAGTCATCATCCTTTCCCTCATTTGCCGCCATTTATTCAAATATCAATTTTGTCCCATCATTTACCGCCATTAAATTTCTTGTTTGTCAGATGTCATTTTATCCCCCCAATCATTTACCGCCATTAAACCTCTTGTTGGTCAGATGTTTTTTGTTTTTTTGGTCCCATCATTTACTGCACCGCCATTAAACCTTGTGTTGATCAAGTGTCGACTTTGTACCATCATTTACCACCATTAAATCTCTGGTTGGTTTATCATCACCATCAACTAGTTTGTGTCTTCTGGAATAATATGTGGGTGGTTGGCAGATGCTCTGGCTTGATTTGCTCTTCTTTCCTATCAAACACCTATTCACTATCATCCTCTCTCCTTTTTTGTGTTTGTTACTCTCTTTTAACACCTCTAATCTTCGGCACTTATATCACCTTATTGTGTTGCAAGTTTGTGCTGTTGAAGCTAGAGAGGTGAGCAGAGTAAGCATGATTCCCTGTAAAGACTTCTCTGTTGACATCCACCCCTTGGCGCTCATATGACTATGCAGTTGCGAGGCTTAACTCTTACTAAAACTAAAAACATGGAATCGTATTCTGAAGCTCAAACATTTCGGGGTAACAGGAGGATTGCATCATTGTCACTTTGTAAATGTTCAAATATTTTAACAAAATCCCAGTGGCATCCCTGACTATGATTTGAGGATTCGAACCTTTTTCATGAGAGTCGACCACTTTACTTTTCGGCTGACAAGCTATGAGTAAGGCGTAAAAGTTATAAGTTCTGAACGCCATGCGAACCTAGGTCACAAAAACAGAAGGGTAGAAAAAAAGTCTGAGCTACCAGTGGCATCCTCTAACCATCCAAGCAAAAAGATCAGATAGTAGAATCGGCAACAGATCAAACAAGACACTAAAGTAAACACTCTAAAGCAATACAAGAAAAACCCAGAGCAAAGTGTTGGGAGTAATTGCGAGACAATGTCATCACGTTTATTACAGTAGTTGAGTGTTTTGTGAAGTTCTCAGGGGATGGGAGAGACATGGTGTGGGGTGGGGGGGCAAGTGGGCCACGAGGGGGTGTCCCGGCTTCCCCCCCCACCATCCACCAGGAGGCGGGCCTGTGCAGCCGGAGGGAACAAAGTCACTCCAAAGTCTCTTCACTACATTACTGGTACGGTATTCTAAGTAAGTAAATCTAAGACTACCAAGAGTACATGCTTCTACCAGGCTAACACTTTAAGACCACCACGGCTTCCGAATGTACAGGCAGAAGTGACTAGAAGTTTTTATCTGGATCTGTTACTGTTATGAAGCACAACACTGTCAAAATTGTCATCATCTCCCGGGACAATCCCATGAGAATCCACCCAGCCCTTCCCTCCCTTACAAAGGACAACTGACCCTCTGTCATCCCATTCCTTCCAACTCTCCCGGGGCCCTCCCTCAGTTTCAGGTCTGACCTGCAGTCTCAATGATGGGTTAACTACAGCAGACATTTCACAATCATGCATTCCTGTTCACCTCCACAGAGTACAACACACAGCGCGCTCATGTCATATGACTATATGCAGTTGCGAGTGCCGTAAAACACTTACCAAAACAAAGAAACCAGTCTCTGTGGGGTCGTATTTTGGAAATCCATACTGCTGCTGACTGTAGTAGGCACTGTACACTTACAAACCATCAGACACAGTGCACAGTACTGGTGAGGAAACTCACAACTCACCATGTCCTGTGAGCCTTGACACCTCAAGTGCTTGGATTCTAGTTCTACCCAAGGGGACTCCACATGCCCTTTTGAGATCTTCCCCGACTATGCAATCACACACCCACAAAAAGGGCTTTCAATCCCTCCCCCTTCCACTCCTGGACTGCACAAATCCGCATCCCACAGAAGGAACCACGCATGTTGATATAGGGAAACCGCTAAATCAAATGCATCATCATGTGTACATCAACAACAAAAGTAAGAGAAAGAAGCAAGAACTTGCAAGTCAAATACGATTTGGTCACAATGAAATTCTCTGGTCTCCTCTTCCTCCACAAAACAAAATTCATAAACGATCAAGAAAACATATATAGTATTCAGTGTACGCAAGAAATCTATGGAATATATTGTCGCACATCTTGAAAAACAGTTATAAAAATTTGCGTCAGCGTAGTACGGTACATCACGTACAATTATATCTACACACATCTACTCCGACAACCGTAACATGACAGCATTATCCTCTTGCAAACCATTAGCCTCTCTCACACGCCAACAAGACATGTTACTTACACGTTACAACACGTGTTAACAATCAAAGTACATCATGTCACATTCTCAATCTAAAAGGACACAATACCTAGAACTAAAACTACTCCACTAGAGGAACAAAGAGCCATTCGAATGGTCGCGAGGAACACTGTAGAGTATGAGACTTCAACAACTTGCCCAATATACCACACAGGAACTGGACCTGTGGGAACAGAGCCAGCTGGAATGGGGCTTCCAAGTACAGAGCTAATAATAGGACCAGAGGGAGAGGTACAGGGCACGTAAGAATACTGTGTAAGAGAAACAGCAGGTGTGCAGGGGTAAGGAAGGAAGGGAAGCATCACTGACAATACATGAGCTTAGCAAGGCTGCTAATTGGTCGTTTTAAGCACAAGGGGGCTATCCCGAAAAATGCTGTTTTGAAAAAATCGAAGGTAAAGTTTTTTCCCCTTGTTCAGTTTCTTTAAAAGACAAGGAGAGTTTTCTCTATAACCAAACAAATATATACACACCAATAAAACTTTGTTCCTACAGGTAGGGCAATGCCCACTTTTGGTGTAGGTGAAAATTTAACCCCCCAAAATCTGGGTTAGCCCGTGCTAACATACAAGCCAACAGTTTTTAAGTTGACCACGAGGTACGTCAAATATGAAGGACCGGCACATTAGTGGAGAAAGACAACTAACCACTCTGACCACCTCAGATAAAGCAGGGAAGATCTACAAATTGGATCCAAAAGCTGTGGAGCATTCTGACTGGGAGTCTTGATAAATTTCCCTTCACTGACCATACGGTCCTAAACAGCTGTCTTCTACCTATGTGATGATTATGACACATATCACGTTTTCACCTCTGACTGTACTTGTATTCATGGAATGGACAAGTTTTTTGTTGGTTACTGTTTTAGCGTCTATAAAAAATGTCAGCTAGTACTGTAACATAGCTGCCCACCCCTCTCTGTGGCCATCAGGGACAACCTAGCTCAAAATCAGGGACATTGACTAATTATCAGGGACACCTTGTATTTGTCAAGAAAAACTTGCTGCCTTTTCGGTTTCTTTGCTTCACTTGGTCCAGAGTCGGACTTAGAACTCATCGCCGAACGTTTTGACGCCATCTTTTCAAACAAATGAAGAAGCCGAGCGCCGCGCATGCGTATCAGCTGACTTTGTCAAAACTGCACACCTGCCAACTCCCCGAATTTTTCGGGAATCTCCCGAATTTTCGTCATTTTCCCAAGCAACAGAAGGCTAATTTTTCTGTTTTAGAAGTATGCTTGCCAATTTTTTATTTTTTGGGACCGTCGGTCAAAATCTGTATTTCCGGGACAACAGCGATTTTTCAAGAAAATCCGTACAAAATACAGATGGCCCGGGATAGTGGGCAGCTATGCTGTAGGCTTCCCCAGGAAGTTGAGATTGTCTCAGAATGCTATCAGGTCTGCTGAGGTAATAATATAGATTGTAAAGCGTATAGAGCTTGCAGTTGAGTGGGAATCTATGCTATATAAATGCTATTTATCATTTTTATCTATTATAGCAAGATGTCTGAAAGAAAAGGAACAGAGCAGCTTACATGTTGTGTTGACCTTTAGGCTAGTTCCTACAATCTGTCAGTGGCATCTCAAACTTTTTTACCGGCATCGTTTGTGTCTGTACCAAAGAGTGTCTTGTCAATTACAATGCTGAAGTGCCTAAAACACGGAAACCAAGAACAATACATCCACCCTTGAAAGCAAAAATGTTTCACTTTCCAAAATTGCCCAAACTTAGGAAATAAAAGAGCGATAAAAGAATAAATTAAACAGTACACTCAATTCTACAACTTTTACATTACATTTGGCATTTTTTTAAAACCCACAAAGATAAAATATACACAGAGAGTACCATTACATTAGAAATTACAAAAACGCAAAATTTCAATAGCGATTTTTTTCTTTCTTTCAAATAATAGTAATGGGATTTAAGACAATTTGGTATTCATCCATCATGGGTTGACTGATGCAATCATATATTTCTTTATGCGACACAAACAACACTCCACTGCTCCGACTTTACCTCTAATGTCCTCCCACTCTCACTGAGCAAGTCGTTACCTCAGAATTACAAAGTTCTATCGAACATTTTTGGCCGTTTTGAGTCTCTAAGAACATGAGGTAAAAAACCAAACCGTATAATTATTCGGAGTCGTAATCAAGCACATTTTGAGAATTGCATTTGAAAAAGCTTGACATATTGTAAAACTCCAAATTTTTAGGTAATATTTGTTAAAATTAGGCAGTGAGCAGATATAACTTTGTAATTCTAAGGCAGTGAAGTGTCTGTGGACGTTTTAGATGACAAGGAAATCCACAGATATATGAGGTTCTGACTATGTTCCACACAACGTCAAAATGTCTCACAGATGGTTCCGATCAATTCTCCACACACAACCAGCTGGACCACAAGACCACAAAACCAAGAAGACACTATATTGCACCATTTTGATTGAATATATCAGGACCACATAACCCAAGAGTTTATGAGGTCCCTCAGAGGTAAGTTATAGTTGTAAAAAAGAAAGACCACTACAAAAAGAAAATATTACAACACGAATATAATCCCTCAGAGAATGACCAGCAGGTCACTACCTCAGAATTATACAGTTCTATCTGACATTTTAGGCCGTTTCGAGTTACCAAGACTATAAGGTCAGAAACCAAATGTTCTAATTGCTCTATCAAAATAGTAAGAATCATTATCAAGATATTCAAGGAATTGCATTTGAAAAAGCTCGACATGATTTGAAACTCAAAATCTTTTACGTCAAATTTCTCAAAAGTAGGTAGGCCTACTGAGCTGACTGAACTTTGTAATTCTGAGGTAGCGAGATGGCAACATATGGACAGTGAAATGAACCAGGAACTATGAGTGTGATATACATCATGTACAGACAGCGGACCGGAGGAGATGGATGCCACAACACACATGTAGCTAAAGGACATCATTGACCATCATATTATATTGAAGCTAGTCAGCTGGATTCAAGTTGTTGAGAACCAACCAAGCGATAGAAAACTACCCTAAACAATTCGTTCCAGCGTAGAATTACATTTACAACTAGAAGCAACATTGTCATTGTAGAGGTAATGTCGAGACTCCTTGTCATCAAGGTCGAGAACAACGTAAGCCTCGCTCAGGCAGGTAGGATAACTTATACGAGCACACGCATATAAACACTGATCTGCTAACACAACATGTTGGCATGCACGCACACACAACAACACACTTGTGCACCCCCCCCCCCCACAAAGTTCTTGTAAGTTTCGAGACTGTCAGCTCTCATTTGGGGACTCAAACCACGTACCTTATACTTATTAGCACTCCACCTTGCATACTCCCCATGTGTACATTATATTCAGCTCTCACTCCTCACAACCATCACTCGTCACCAATGTCGTTCTCAGACAGACGTAGTGTTCTCGGCCACCAGCTATTTCACAAGTGATCACGGAGTTGACAAAATTGGAACATATCAGCAAAAGGCAAAACCAAAAGTGACCGTAACAACAGGTAGGGAATGTGTGCATAAGTCAAAAAAATCTCAGTAACAAAACAATGTGTGTACCGTGTAGCAAAAACCATACGTATTGAGTAACTGAACAACACATGTAGCCCATCACAAAACAACACACACATGACAGCATAAAACAAAATAACTGAAGCCGCAATTAACGAAATAACAAAAGAGAAACTGCTTGACAAAACAACACATGATATAAACAACACATAGAGCTATAAATAACAAAGTAAAGTACTGAAGACACTGGCCATAAAGCAAACGTTTCTTTCCAGGTATCATTGACCCACTTGGGGGAGTGGGGGTGGAATCCACACAAGGTCAAGGACACGTATTCTCGTGCTTGCTAAACTGAGGAAATTTAGAAATGTATGCACAAAAAAAAGAGGTGCTTCTACCCTATTCCTTAAACCTGACTAACAAACTGTAAAACTCTATTTTTTCCCCACATACCTTGATATTTCTCATGCGACTCTCTCTAGCTATTCTTGCTCCC
>NW_004797368.1:1166529-1168068 GCF_000002075.1 Aplysia californica
CTCCCACACACACACACACACACAACAACGGGCACGGGAAGAGTCCAGGACAACTTCTCTTGTTTCAGCTTTGTTCATGAGAACATCATTCTTCACACTACCACCAGTCTGACACTTCTTCACCTGACCACAACCCACGCCTCCCTCAACAAAAATATAAAAAAATGAGGTATGAAAAGCTGTTTTGATAATGCAATTTCAGCAACATAAAATAGTAAACTCCAAAAAAATTCCACATAGAAAACATTATGGCCAAAGCAATGAGCTGACATTAGAAATTGGCAGCATTGCACATTTCCTCTTTCTCTGTCTCTCTCACACACACACATACACAGACACACACACACACTTACACTCAAAACATATCTAAAAAAAGATCCACAAAGCTGGAAAGTTCAAACACTACTGTTATTACTATTATGCACACCACATGAAATTGTCAAAGGAAAACAACAAACTGACAAAAGACTGCGCTGGCTAAAATCAGCGTTGGAGATGGACACCGAGGAAAGAAAGAGAACTAGGGGAATGGCAGTTCTGGGAATAATATGTGGACCGTCTGGGAAACAGCCCAAACACAACTATTGACAAATGTCAACACTTGTCAGCCCACACCACCACACAGCCAACATATATTACCGACTGACAAAAAACTAATGTGACTGACAATTCAGTATCTGCTGGACAGTTGACAAATCGCTACCTTAGAATTACAAAGTTGTATCTGACATTTTCGGCTGTTTTGAGTTACTAAGACCATGAGGTCAGAAACCAAATGTTCTATCTGCTCTATCAAAATCGTAAGAGTATTCTAAGCGGTTATCAAGATATTCAAAGAATTACATTCGAAAAAGCTTGACATGTTGTGAACCTCACAATTTAGAACGTCAATTTCTCTAAACTAGATACTAAGCTGATAAAACTTTGTAATTCTGAGATAGCAAAGTGTAACTGACAATCTGTACCTGCTGGACAGCCAGACCAACATGCCAGTCACACGATCAGCCAAACATAATGAACAGGACATACAACCCAGGAGAAACTAAACATTGGAATTCAACTCACAGCATGATCCCTGATACTACTGGCAGCACTAATGACAGGCTGGGGATCTGTACCCAAAGCACCCTGACCAAGCTTCCATCCCCCGGACAAAGCAGCCGTTGCTATACGATCAGGTGTCAGCAAATATTTGCTCCAGAAATATTACAAAGTGTACAGCACCTCTCTCAGTGTGACCAACGAAAGTATTGAAGAAGACACACACATTTACAATCTCGTGGTTGTAGAGCTGCACGCACCCACGAACACACATACACGAAGAGTCCGATACACGCATATACTAGCAGGATCCCATGACAGCACATACTATACAGACAAGATACTAATAAACAGCGCTAGCTTTTCGTTTGTGTACTGCGTCTTGAGTATATAGAGAAATGGCAGTGGCAGTTACAGCGACTGTGCAGAGGGGGAGCAGAAATTGTGATGAGAGGAACAAATGCCCATCCCGTTTACTTTGTTTACACTGTTAACACA
>NW_004797368.1:1168168-1183972 GCF_000002075.1 Aplysia californica
AGCTCTATTTTTTCCCCACATACCTTGATATTTCTCATGCGACTCTCTCTAGCTATTCTTGCTCCCCCCCCCCCCCCCTCTCTCTCCCAAAAAAACACACACACACACACACACACACACACACACACACAACCACGGGCACGGGAAGAGTTCAAGACAACTTCTCTTGTTTAAGCTTTGTTCATGAGAACATCATTCTTCACACTACCACCAGTCTGACACTTCTTCACCTGACCACAACCCAATCCTCCCTCAACAAAAATATAAAAAAATGAGGTATGAAAAGCTGTTTTGATAATGCAATTTCAGCAACATAAAATTGTCAACTCAAAAAAAAATTCCACATAGAAAACATTATGGCCAAAGCAATGAGCTGACATTAGAAATTGGCAGCATTGCACATTTCCTCTTTCTCTGTCTCTCTCACACACACACATACACAGACACACACACACACTTACACTCAAAACATATCTAAAAAAGATCCACAAAGCTGGAAAGTTCAAACACTACTGTTATTACTATTATGCACACCACATGAAATTGTCAAAGGAAAACAACAAACTGACAAAAGACTGCGCTGGCTAAAATCAGCGTTGGAGATGGACACCGAGGAAAGAAAGAGAACATGGGGAATGGCAGTTCTGGGAATAATATGTGGACCGTCTGGGAAACAGCCCAAACACAACTATTGACAAATGTCAACACTTGTCAGCCCACACCACCACACAGCCAACAGATATTACCGACTGACAAAAAACTAATGTGACTGACAATTCAGTATCTGCTGGACAGTTGACAAATCGCTACCTTAGAATTACAAAGTTGTATCTGACATTTTTGGCTGTTTTGAGTTACTAAGACCATGAGGTCAGAAACCAAATGTTCTATCTGCTCTATCAAAATCGTAAGAGTATTCTAAGTGGTTATCAAGATATTCAAAGAATTGCATTCGAAAAAGCTTGACATGTTGTGAACCTCACAATTTAGAACGTCAATTTCTCTAAACTAGATACTAAGCTGATAAAACTTTGTAATTCTGAGATAGCAAAGTGTAACTGACAATCTGTACCTGCTGGACAGCCAGACCAACATGCCAGTCACACGATCAGCCAAACATAATGAACAGGACATACAACCCAGGAGAAACTAAACATTGGAATTCAACTCACAGCATGATCCCTGATACTACTGGCAGCACTGACAGGCTGGGGATCTGTACCCGAAGCACCCTGACCAAGCTTCCATCCCCCGGACAAAGCAGCCGTTGCTATACGATCAGGTGTCAGCAAATATTTGCTCCAGAAATATTACAAAGTGTACAGCACCTCTCTCAGTGTGACCAACGAAAGTAATGAAGAAGACACACACATTTACAATCTCGTGGTTGTAGAGCTGCACGCACCCACGAACAAACATACACGAAGAGTCCGATACACGCATATACTAGCAGGATCCCATGACAGCACATACTATACAGACAAGATACTAATAAACAGCGCTAGCTTTTCGTTTGTGTACTGCGTCTTGAGTATATAGAGAAATGGCAGTGGCAGTTACAGCGACCGTGCAGAGGGGGAGCAGAAATTGTGATGAGAGGAACAAATGCCCATCCCGTTTACTTTGTTTACACTGTTAACACAAGAGACAAACATAAAGACTTTCACTTCGTTTACATTGTAAACACAAGAGACAAACATAAAGACTTTCACTTCATTTACATTGTAAACACAAGAGACAAACATAAAGACTTTCACTTCATTTACACTGTTAACACATGAGACAAACATAAAGACTTTCACTTCGTTTACATTGTAAACACAAGAGACAAACATAAAGACTTTCACTTCGTTTACACTGTAAACACAAGAGACAAACATAAAGACTTTCACTTCATTTACATTGTAAACACAAGAGACAAACATAAAGACTTTCACTTCATTTACACTGTTAACACATGAGACAAACATAAAGACTTTCACTTCGTTTACATTGTAAACACAAGAGACAAACATAAAGACTTTCACTTCGTTTACACTGTAAACACAAGAGACAAACATAAAGACTTTCACTTCATTTACATTGTAAACACAAGAGACAAACATAAAGACTTTCACTTTGTTTACATTGTAAACACAAGAGACAAACATAAAGATTTTCACTTTGTTCACATTGTTAACACGTAGGACAAATGTAAAGACTTTCACTTTGTTTACATTGTTACCACACAAGACAAACGTAAACCGTTCACTTTGTCACATCATTACTGCACAAGACCAACTTAAGGTGTTCATTTCATCTACATTGTTAAAACCAGTCAATGGTCGGGGGTGCTCCCTTCTCTCGCCAGCATTGCTGCACAATCTTCCACAAACCGCTCACTTCCTCATTCAAATCATTACACTATACACACATACAAAGCTAGAGCATGAAAACACACAAATATCACACATATACAAACACACCATTGACAAATCCCATATTCAGACACAATATGATATATCATAAACCATTTTTGATTGACTGACATTAAAAAAACACAAAAAAAACAAGCACTGTTACCATTATTCAGTATTATGTCACAGACCCTCACGAGATGACAGGTCACTATTATATCGCACAACTAGGAGCCCAATGACAGAGCAGATACACACACCACGAGACTAAGTGGATGACTGTGTAGAGCATTCTGGAACTTTACACATATCGAAGCAACACACAGCATGGAAAGAGTGACACCGACGACCATCTGGATGCTTTTGTAGAACATTCTGGAACTTTCAACTCAAAGCAATGCAGTATGGAGGGAAACACAAACGACCATGCGGATGCTTCAGTAGAACATTCTGGAACCTTGCGTTTCGAGCACCACACAGTAAGGAAAGACCAAATCCTGTCTGTGGATATGTCATTCTCCATGAAGATTACCCGAGTCTCATGTGAATAAGAAGATCCAGTAACTTGGATGCTATCAGACAGACCAGCTTCACACTTACATTCCTCTATAGTTCCAAGAGGAACAGTCCAGCCACAGATCGACCACAAAGATGGCGCAAATCTCAAAAGTCTTCTCCTCACACCTACTGGGACTAACAGCATCTCCAAACTTGCTTTGACAATGAAGGAATGATGAAGATCCTAGGCAAATCCTCTAAGGAAATCTCCCTCTTTCTCTCCTTTTCTGTCATTCCTCTCCCTCTCTCTAGAGTGTTTCTCTCCATATCACTCTTCATTCCCCCGCCCCCTCCCTCACTATTATTATTCTCCCAAGAAAAAGTTCCAGTATGAGAGTGAAAGAGAAAGCATTAAAAGACTAGAGAGAGAGAAAGAAAGAGATAGAGAGAGAGAAAGAAAGATGGAGAGAGAAAAAAGCACTAAATGGAGAAGAGAGGGGAAAGGGGGAGAGGAAAAGAAGGCGTAAGAGAAAAATCATTTAAAGAGAAAAAAAAACAGTGAGAGAAAGTAGCGAGAGATGAGAAGCGAGAAAGAGAAGGAAAAAAAAAGAGAGTGGCAGAAAGAGAAAGAAAGGGAGAGAGAGAGTCTCTGAGAGAGACAGAAAGAGAGGTGAGAGATCTATCCTCAATCCTTGGGCTCCTTCTTGTTGGAGGCGACGTCCCTGATGGAGCTCAGAGTCTTCTGGAACCAGGTGTTCTTGTTGGCCGAGATCTCTGAGACGGCGGCGCTCAGCTGGTGGGTCAGGTCCTGGGTCTTGCACTCCGACTCCACCAGCGCCAGTTTGGTCTGTGCCAGCTCTAGCTCCAGCTCGCGGATCTGTGCACAGCACATTGATATTTAGGTACAGTAGGGGGCATAAATGATATTTAGGTACGGAAGGGGGATCAATGATATTTAGGTACGGAAGGGAGGATCAATGATATTTAGGTACGGTAGGGGGGATCAATGATATTTAGGTATGGAAGGGGGGAGCGGGGATGATGATGATGATGGGGGGGGGGGGGCATTGTAACATCTTTCTCAGGTGATAATAATTCTAAGCTATTACTGCTTCCCGACAATCTTTCAAAAAAACATTTGCTATTTTGTTTCAACTACTTCCCTTAAGTACACGTACTCACATACATACACACATAATAAACTGATTGGTGTTTTCTCTTTCAGTGTCAGGTCTGCTCTGCTGTCCTACTTAGGGCCTGAGACCATCATCATGGCAGAAGTAGTGAAGGGGTTAACAATATATTGCACCCTCCCTGTTCTGATTATACAACATTCATCATTCATGTGTGGATTGGAGAACAGCAAAAAAAAAAATAGATAAAGTAGATTTGAATAAGATGCAACATCCTATTTCCCAAAGCTGCTGTAAAGAACCCACAATCATCGAAGCCCAAGTCTAAAACCTTTACCCACCCAAACTACGACAAAGCCAGGCCTCAGGTTCCAAACATAAATATGTATACAATAAGGTGTACACTGCTGTAAGATGACGAAATGCCTCTTTTCATTTTTGGCGTCAAATGTTTTAATTTGCTAAATCAATAGCCTGATTGGTTACCCCACTAGTGTGAAAAAATCAAAGTCAAACTGTGACCAGTTTTTTAATCAATTAGAATTCAAATTTCGGAAGAATTTTTTCAAAATGGTTTAGCTTACAAAAAGCCCCTGTATCTCAAAACTGCTGTGAATAAAAGGTATTTTGTCAGCTAACGGCACTACAGGCCTTGATGCTAGGGCTTCCATCTGTGTGCTTGTACAGCACAGTCCCCCCACTCAGGTGTACCCGACTCTGTACAACTCACCTGTTTCTGCAGCTCTGTGACGTCCGGGTCCTCCTCCTTCTCCTTCATGTTGTCCAGCGGTCGGATCTTGTCCCCGTCAAACACGGAGCAGCACTTCTCACACGACTTCACCTGGCACTGAGGACAACACAACCACAATACTGCATAACATTTCGCTGTCTCAGAATTACAAAGTTCTATCTGCTCAGCATCTATTTTTTGAGAAATTTGACGCAGAAAATTTTGAGTTTCCAACATGTCAAGCTTTTCAAATCCGATTCCTTGAATATCTTGATAATGACTCCGCTATGACTTCGATAGAGCAGATAGAACATTTGTTTTCTGACCTCATGGTTTTGATAACTCAAAACAGTTACAGTCAAAAATATCAGATAGAATTTTTAATTTTAACGTAGCGATTTGTATAGTGCAAATTCCTGTCATCAGCAAGCTACATGTACTTTACAGTTTATATTATTTCCCCAGCAAACCTGATAGCATTCTGAAACAATCACTTCCTAGGAAACATGGAATGCAGAAAACCATTTTACAGACGCAAAAGCGCTAACATATTGACAAAATCTTTCACTGTCTATGGTCGGGTACCCATTCACACCTGCGTGAAGTAAGGAAAATTCATGTAAAGTGCCATTCCCAAGGACACATCGGCCTGAGCCTCAAACCCTTTTTAAACCACCCTCCCCCTCCTCCTACTCCTAGGCCAAGTTAAGAGACCAGACCTCACCCTGATCTTCTGCAACTCTTCCTTGTAGGATGTCTGTTGCTTTTCCAGTCTCTCACTCAGCTGGGTGCAGATCTGGGGAGTACACAACAGTTACATAGGTACAAGTCATGCAACTGGTCCAGGACCGGGGGTAGGGGAGGGATGTGTGTGATTGTGTGTGTGTGTGTGTGTGTGAGTGTGTGTGTGGTGTGTTACCAGCGACTGTGGGACACAAAGGTACAGGTCAATCAACTGGCCAAGTGGCGAAGAGTTGGACGGGGGGGGGGTTGTTTGTTACCAATGACAAAGAGGAGAGTGCAACTCAGATGACATCGTATAGCCATTGTTAATTTCTATTTTGTTCTCGTTCAACGTTCAGTGATCATTGACTCAATACCCCTAACTCATAAATTTCAGTGGTCATGTTCCACTGAAAACACTTTCAGTGCTTGAGGCAGTGGTGGTAATTCTTTATAGCCCACATAGGATTTTTTGCTGGGATTAGCTTACAGACCTAGTCCCAGGCAAACATGTACATATTAATAGTAACCATACATTAATATAATTTCTTAGAGTGCCTTCCTAGCGCTCCAAGTAGCTCCAAGCAGCACATACGGGTAGGGGACAGGCAGGGAGAGAGAGAGTGTGTGGCTGGGGAGAGAAGGGGTGAGGTGGGGGGTGGTGGGAGAGAAGGAAGAGGGACGATGAGAAACATAGAGAAAACAACATAATGGTACTAGCTGCTTGTGTGCATGTGCTGCTTTATATGTATTTTTTTAAAAACCCCAAAACACACCTGTTTGTAGTCTGCGATGATGGCCGAGTTGCGCGTGGACTCACTCTCTGCACGCTCCAGCTCCCGACGACACATTTCCTTCAGCTGCAAAAGGGGAACAGTATATTGTCAGTTCAGTTTTAAAACGGGATTTGTTTTTTTCAACTAAAGAGAAGCATTTAGTTACAATAACAGTCATTTAGCGAAGGGGGAAAGCCAGCTGGACAGACAGACAAATCAAAAAGAGGAAGTAAAAAAGAAAAGAACGGAGCAGTGGCACACCCCAACCACCTGCTCAAATTGGGAGTCGATTTGTCTGTGTGTGTGTGTGTATGTGTGTGTGTGTCTGTGTGTGCGTGTGTGTGTCTGGGTGCATGTGTTGGGGGCTAGGGGAATTCGCAAAAGATAGGTCCGACACTTCCTTGACGACTTTGACATTGACAAAAAACTCATTAAAATAAATAGTTTAGACAAAAATTATTTATTTTCTCATTCTAACGTACCTATGCACATGTAAAAACACATACAAAGCTAAACAGAACACTACTGTTCTCACTGAAAGAAACACACACACCACACACACATACATACAAACATATGTAAACAAAGAAATGCAAAGACTCAAGCAACAACTATCCTTATGTCATAATCTCTCTTTCTCCCTCTTCTCCTTCTCTCAATCTCTCTCTTTTAACTCTTACAACTCCCCTCTACCCATCACTCTCTCTTCCTCTTTTATATACAAATACAGACACATAGTATAACCACACACACACACAGAGCGAGTACAGTACAATGTCACCTTAGTTTTACAAGATACCGTCCACCCTTTTCTTCAAATTTTCCGTCTCCTTCAACATCTCTCTCCTTCCCTCCCTCACACACACAAAATAACAGTCACCTGTTTAGTCGTAATAAGAGTTTTACAACACTTGCAACACAATAAGGTCATATAGGTGCAGAAGATTAGAGAAGATACAAGAGAGTAACAAACAAAAAAGACAAAAAAACAGGAGGGGAGAAAAGACAATAGATGTTTGATAAGAAAGAAGGAGCAAACCACACCAGAGCACCCGCCAACCGCCCATGTCAGTCACCTGTTTGGACTCGGCGTCCAGCCTTTTCTTCTCGTCCTCCGTCTCCTTCAACAACTTGCTAGTCTGGGTGTAGTCTCTGTCCAGCAGGGTGCACTTGTCCTCCAGCTGTCACATGGACACACGTACACACACACACACACAAACACACAAAGACAGATACAAAAGAGAAACAAAAATGAGTCAGAGCTTGTACCCAAACAACTGGGTAGGAGGAAACCCCCTGTAGTCCTAGAAAATAACGGTAACTGAAAAAAAACCTGTTTCATGCCTAACAGAATCTAGATCAATAACAACATCCTAACGAAGATATTTCCGCTCATGGGATGATAATAAATAAATAGCATTTGCAAATTGCAAATTCCTGCTCTGTGGAATGCTCTATAAACTTTACTGTCTAAATCCTTACCCCTGAAGACCTGAGAGTATTCTGAAACAATCTCGGTTTCCAGAGAAGCATAAAGTGCAACCTGAGATTTTACAGGCACTAAAACAAAAACACACTGATTAGATCTTTTGTTGTCTATTGCCGGATAAGTATTCGCACCTGGGTGAAATGAGGAAAATTTGTGTAAAAAGCCTTTTCAAAGGGCTGAGCCTCAAACCCCTGAACCCCCAACTTCACGATTTTGAGTCCAGTGGCCTATTCACTAGATTACCAACACCACATCAGTAGAGTAGAAGTACATCAGGTACAGAAAATAATCTGTATTCTCTCGGCAGGCCATTATAGTGTGTGTCTCCACATTATTTAAGGTCAATCCCATCGGCTGATAGTGTTTAGAAACATATGCTATTAAGATCGGGCGTTTGAAATGTTGAAAATAAAGAAAAACTCATGACAAATCTATTTATTTTCAGGGTACTTTGTGAGTCTACTATACATTCCAAAAGCTCACATGATAAGATTATTTTCCTGCCACTTTCTTTGCAACACTTAAACATTTTTTAAAAACGGTTCTCCTGACACATTTACCATTCACGACAGACAAAGAGACACAATGTCTGCTGCTCACCGTGTCGATCTGGCTGCGCAGGTAGAGCTTGCTGTCCACCAGCTCGTGGGCCAGGTCATCGTTCTCCTGCTCCAGACGCATGTTGGCCTCGATCAGACGCTTGTTCTCCCGCTGTGTGCAAAAAAGAGTAGGAATAGTTGTGTGTGTGTGTGTGTATGTGTGGTGGAGAAGGGAATGCAGGCAGGACATTTAGTTTAAGTGTGTTTGTTTTATGTTTTTGTAAAAGTTTAAAGGCACTTGCACTAAAATTAAGTTATATAAGTGCCGAAGATTGGAGGTGTTACAAGAGAGTAACTAATACAAAAAGAAAGAGGAAAGATAAGGACGACAGATGTTGATAGGAAAGAGAGGAAGTCTGCAGTCATTATTGGGACCTCTATGCAGAGCTGCAGACTCTGGAACAAGTACAGCTCCGGGCTGAACGCCAATCAACCCCTGGATTCAGATAGGAACGGAGGCGACTGGGTTTTTGTCCGGGGGCTCGGCGGAATGCACGAGGCCCGCTTATGGAGAACAACATGAAACTGGACCTGGATGTACTCTGGACGAAGCCACACGAGGTTGCCTGTCTACCTGCGACAGACTGCCACCCTCCTAACGGAGGCCAGCCAGAGGAAGAAAGAAAAGGAAGGAAAAAAGAGGAAGTGAAAGAGACAAATATGGATACAGAGACATTGAGACAGACAAAGAGAAATGGCGACACACATCAAGGGAGGGAGGGAGGGAAAGAGAAGGAGAGTGTCCTCACCTCAAACCTCTCAATGGGATCCTCCTCCTGCATGTTCTGCTCCTGAATCGTCTGATATTCCTTCTCGTACTTCTTCAGCTTGCGGTTGTTAACCTGGGACAAGTAGGTGTGGTGTGAAGGGAGGAAAAAAAAACAAATTTTAATTTCAGTAAAGAGTTTTAAGGCACTTACAACACAATAAAGTACAAAATACAACAAAAAGGAGGAAGTATAAAGACGATAGATGTTTGATAGGAAAGAAAGAGCAAACCCCACTAGAGCACCCATCAGCCACCCACAAAAAAACAAGAAGCAACATGTTCATATAGACAGGCACAGACTGATAAACACACCTTTTATACTCTAGTTCCTCAGCAACTAGAGGGTGTAGTTTGAGAAGGGGGAAGTTCACATAAGAAAGTTGTAACAATTGAACACACTTTTTCTAAACTAGTTCACCTTTCAGGCAACAAATTCTCCCAGAACCTTTCAGCATGTCGACAACATTACATAGCAGAGAGTGACAAAACAGGCCGACAAAAAGTCAGGGACGTAAAAAACAAACTTTAGCTTTTGTAAGAATTTTACGGCACTTACAACACAATAGGGCCAAACAAATACAAGTGCTGAAGATTAGAGGCGCATCAGGTCTCCCCCTTTCCCCCCACCCCTCATCTTCTTCTCTAATTTCGCATCTTCCCTTCCCTTCTCCCCCCCCCCCTCTTCCTACTGTTTCACCTTTCCCCACTCACCTTCATGCTGATGGCAAGCCTCATAAGCTCCTTGGCCGATTCCTCCCCTCGGTACTTCTTGGGAAGGTGGACCCGGAAGTACTTGAGAACACCTTCAAAGTCGTGCGCCAGAAGTTCTTTTCTTGACGACTGCACACAGGAAGACACACACAAGGAAAGAAAAGAAACATGGTGAGAGAGAAATTTAAGTTCCATGCGAGTACAGAAAAGCACTTTTACAAACCTTACATAATAATGGTCATTTACAGCTAAAAAAAAAAAAGCAACCGGTGGTGAGTAAAAAAGGATCTATTGGTGGCATCCTCCAGCCCTCACAAGGAGAGAAAAAGACTTCAATATCTTAAAACTGAAGTATTTTCAACAATGACTCAAAAGCAGTCATAGAATCTCTGAACCATCTTGAATTTGCTGACTGCACGAAAGCTGACCATGAATAAAGGCTTAAAAATTTTATTTTTACAATAAACTTTGCCTAGCAACAGCTTTTTTTTTTTTCACTATGGATTTTTTAAAAACCCTCGATGAAAGCTACAACAGCACATGGTGTATGGGAAACTAGCCAGTGACATGCCTAAAGTTAAGAGTCATCGCAGACAAAAATTGGTATCGGCCAACTGACCCACTCACCTTGAGCAGAGCTAGTGCCACGCAGAAGATGATCATGTGACCCTATGGAAACACAACAAAGATTCAATAATTAAAAATGAACAGATATGAAGCTGTTACATAAATCAATGACAATAACAGTAATTGCATTCACATATACATATCTATGTACTATAGCATGATCTTAGGCTTTACAACTATTAATCGCAGACCTCTAAGACAGATGCCCTCCCCCTCCCCCCAAAGGGCAGTGCTACTGACTGAAGTGTCTTTAGGCCATTCCCAAAGAGGGGATATTAACAGGTTCTTATGCAAAGTAGAATTGTAAATGGACAGATTAACTTCATGCCCATACTGTGCCGGAACACCAAGGGGGAACTGCTTTTTCTTTCCTCATCCTTACTATCATCATTTTTCCTCTACTTCATTTGTGTGTTTGTCACGCTCTTGTGAACTGTTATTTCAGGGGTGTCTTTATAGTCGAAGCAGACTTTGTGCAGTTGAGTCTAGAGAGGCGAGCAGGATAAGCCTAATTCCCCATTTGGACTTCTCTGTTGACATCCATCCCTTGGCGCTCATATAACCTTATGCAGTTGCGAGCGTTGTAAAACCTTACTAAAACTAAACTAAGACAGATGTAAGAACCCTTAACAGCCTCACCCTCTAACCACCCACATGTATACGAAAAGCTGTGTTGAGCATGCAGGGCGATGAAAGCAGGGAGACTTACCTCACTCAGGAACAGGTCCAGGATGCCAAACACGACGTGCAGGGGAAACTTTGCCGTGAAGAGAGTGAGGAACCACTGGGAGGCAAACATGTGGATCTCCAGACCCATCTCTGCAAAGTGGCTGTACAAGTCAGGCAGCTGGTCCTGGGGACAGACACATGGACGTACAGGTAGACCGAGAGACAGACACACACGCATAGACATACAGGTAGACTGAGATATGGACACACAGACCATACAGATAGACGGAATGACAGACACACACATACAGAATAAGGAGATCCATCTAGGCAAAGTAGCTCTACAGATCAGGCGGCTGGTCTTGGGGTTTAACAGACTGAAAGAGAAATAGACAAACCTACAGATAGACTGAAACACAGACAGGCAGATGTACAGTCAGCTGGAAAACACACACACAAACAAATGTGCAGAAAGACTGAAACAGACAGACAAAATGAGAAGAGCCAACTGTGCGAAGTATGTATGCAAGTCCAGCAGCTGGCAGACACACACACACACACACACTCACACACAGACATGCAGACCAAGAAATGTACACAGGTATCAGAAACAAGGAAGGAGAAAGAGAGAGACTGAGCTTGGAAATACAGCACTTCACTTCCTCTCCCCCACCCGACAAACCAGCATGAGCCCCCAGCCAACCCCAAAGGTCAGTTGTACCTGCATGAGTCTCTCCAGCTGGTAGAAGCGCAGGTGCAGCTCCAAAAAGCCCTGCTTGAACAGTTCCCGCAGCTGGTAGTCGTACATGATCTTCACCAGCACACAGAACGCCTGCTCCTCCGGCATCTGGGACAACAGCAGCACAGCAGGTCAAAATAGGCGACATTACGATTAGGTCAGAATAGGCAACAAAAGGTCAGTTTTTCTTTTTTAAGTTTAACACTTTGCCATCATATTTTGGGGAAAATCCAAAGAATCTCGGGAGTAAACATCGCCAATGGGTGAGATGAGGCGGCAAAGTGTTAAGTAGGAGTTTTATGACACTTACAACACAATAAGGTCATATTAGTGCAGAAGATTAGAGGGGTTACAAGAGATGTTTAGTGTTTTAGTTTTAGTAAGAGTTTTAAGGCATTTGCAATGCAATAAGGTCATAAAAATGCAGAGGATTAGAGGGGGTTACAGGAGATGTTTAGTTTTTCTTAGTAAGAGTTATACCGCACTTGCAACACAGTACGGTCATATAAGTGTCGAAGATCAGATAAAACATACTCAACATTAGTTTTATTCCCAGTACCCCCCCCCCCCCACACACACACACTTCCACAAAGTAAATACTTTAAACTACACAATATCATAAATTACTGTCGATCTTAGACACATAATTCCTTCTGATTTCTTCACACAGAAATCAAAACAAGATAATCTTTCTTCCCTGTACACGAAGTACCCTAGAGCCCTGACAGCCCCTGCATGGTAAACTCTTTATATAAGAGTATGAGATATCAGTAACGGTACTAAGCCAACTCACATGCAGCAGGAGAGCAGCAGCCAGGAAGGACAGCCCCTGCACGTAGCCGATCTCCTCATCGTACACAGAGTAAGCCTGAACACAGACATACATACATAAACATTACTCATGAAAAAGTGTAAAGGTCAATAGGCAAGAACACACAAACCAAACAACAGTTTAAAAAAACAACTACAGTTTACAAGTTTAAAGCAAAAAGACATTTGGAAAACTTTCAATAATGGAACAGGCAGGATTTCAAACAGGATTGTGTGGCTTACATTTCAGTAAACAGAAGTTATTCTACACAAAAACAGTCATTTAGTACAAAGTAACTGTAAGGCAGACGGACAGACAGAAACATTAAAGGGAAAGAAAAAAAGTAGAAATTATCACTGGTACCTTCTAATCACCCACATGGGACCATAAATCAACACAGTTATCATAAATTCATTGTGTATAGAGTTGAAAAAAAAAGAAGTTAACAATAACTGAACGTTTTTTTGCCAGTTGGATCAAATAAACAAAATGACACGCACAATTATGTGAAAAGAAGAAAATACAGTTGAGAATCCATGACAACTCCTCACAGGTGAACACCGCTTGACTGGTTTATGAAGCACAACCTCACCTTGCTAATTCTGTACAGTGAGTCTTGGCCTTGACCTCCAGCATCCTTGAAAAAGTCGTGGGCGGGGAATGTTCGGTTAATGTCTCTCTGAATCACAGCATCTGAGCTGGAGTCCTGTGGAGTGAGAAAAACATAACATCACCAAAGTGTACGATGATACCCTGGGAAACGATTCGCATTGTGAGGTACAGCCATCACACCACACACAACCAGACTCGGAGGCAAGTTACATGCTGCTAAATATAACCAACCATGATAAACGGTTTGTTCAGTGAGATACAAATTTTGTGTCACATAACACCCAGACGTCGGGAAAAGTCACAAATGGGTAATTGTTGACATGTCATTCTCTCATCCCCCCCCTCCCCCCTACTAAGAACACTTTCTCATTGAATAAAGACTGACAAGTCCTGCATGTCACAACAACCTGCCAGTAATTGGTGCACACATGCGCGCACACACACATAATTATGAACACACACACACATGACACAAGCACATACGGGTGCGTACACACCTACATAAACTGTTTCACACACATATCAAACAACCACCAACCTTTGTGATAAGCACACGGTAAGCCTCCAACAAGTTCTGCGTATCGTGACAGCCGGCCAGTAACTGCCACACCTCCCCTCGCAGCGCCTCCGGCACCGTCTTGCGAACCAGTCCCGTCACTTGGCGAGGTCGGGTGGCCAGGTTTTGATGCCAGCGGGTGAGCACCTCGGCCCATGCTTCCAAAAGGTTCTCATCAGTAACCTCTTTGCTCACCACACCTGAGCCGCTCAGCAGAGGCTCATCAACATCTGGGTAAGAGAAACCACAAACAAGTACGGTGAAAAACATTGGTTCAGTTCTTGAGCCTTGTTTGAGTGAAAGGATGCCCACTAACACAATAACAGTCATTTAGAACAGTGACAGCGCATGATCAACAGAAACAACCTAAGAAAATAAGTAAACAGAAGTAAAGAGCAGTACATTAACACAAAAGCCATCCCTTTAGCACTGGGGAAACGGCACAGCAATAGAAGGAAAGAAAAAAGTAAGAGCAACCAGTAACATTGCCTAGCCACCTTTAAGCCTTATAGGCACACATAAAAGTGTAATGAAAGTTGTACAACTCAATGGCCAGCAAGAACAAAAGGGATGGGGGAGAGAAAAAACTGTCTGAACATCTGCTGGACTCGCTGAACTGAGGAGCTAAAACTGATCTTAATGACAAAAGAAAAAAAAAAAAGGCAGATTCACCAAGTGTGAACTCAACAACCCCCCACCCCCCTCCTAAATGAAACACACACAAGAGAGCAGCAACCAAATATAATAGCCAAAAACTTCTGCAATTGATCCCGAAAAGAAAATCTTGAACTTTTCAGTCTTCATGGAAAAATGCAGGCGGGGATTAAAAAATTACAGATCATATTGTGTCTACCGCATCGTGTATCAATCCATTTTTTACATAAAGTGCAATTTTCAGAATTCTTCAAATTCAAACTAGTCCATAAAATTGACACCTTTGCAAACACGAACCACTTCCCCACGTCCACTCACCGGACTCTTCCTCCTCCTGCGGCGTCTTGATGGACTCAGGCGGGGCCCGGTTGGTCCCGCTCAGGTTCAAGGACAGGCCGTTAGTGCGGCGGTCAATTTCCGTCTGGCTCTCCACCTTGACAACCTCGTAGTACTTGATGCCGTCCCCGGCACCTTCCACCTGCAGGAACAAAAATTCTTTTGTTTGAGTAAAGAGAGTTTAGATAAGATACATCTTTAAGATAAGATACATCTTTTTTTGGCCCCCTCCTGCCCATCTAGCAGTAATGGATACCTGACTTCCGAGTTGGGGAAGTAAAGGCGGCGTGGGAAGGAACTGGCCATTCTACCACAATATGCCGAAGGCCCAGGAGGTTGTCTCACTAACAAGGCAATCCCAAATGTCCGGATCCTTATCGTCCAGATCCTGGCACATAGGTTTGGTGTACATGTACACACACCATGTACACACACACACACACATACACATGTACACACCCATATATACACACACTCTCTTTAGTTTTAGTAAGAGCTTTGCAGTACCTGCAACACAAATAGGTGATATAAGTGCCGAAGATTAGAGGTGTTACTAGAGAACAACATAAAAATAAAAGAAGGCTTTCAGATGAGGATGACATATGTTTGATGAGAAAGAAGGAGCAAATCACACCCCTTTCTTCTTCCCTAAATACAGCAAGCAGCACCCACCTGTTTGAGAGTAAGGTTGAACTGCTCACTGAAGCCCCGGCGACTCAGGTACCAGAAGCGCTCTGAACTCTGGAAGATTTTGGCCTTGGTCTCCAGAATAAACCGCACAGGCTCCTGGATGCCCAGCAGGACCAGGTCCACGGCAATGGTCAGAAACACGCGAGAGTCTGGGTGAAACAACAACGGTCATTGGTAAAAAGTTAAGTAAAAAAACTATAACAAAAACTGCAGAAACAACACAAAAGTCAAAATCCAGACCAGACTTCCTCAAATGTTTCTTTCACATACATAGTATATATATATA
>NW_004797368.1:1184483-1208958 GCF_000002075.1 Aplysia californica
AGAGAGAGAGAGAGAGAGAGAAAGAGGGAGAGAGAAGGAGAGAGACTGGGAGACAAAAGAAGAAAACACGGACAGGTAAAGAGAAGAAAGAGAGAAAGAAAGAGAAAGAGAGACAATTAGAGAAAAGAGAAAGCAACAAAAGAGAAAATAAAGAGACAGAGAAAACAAAGAGAAAGAACTAAAAACATGAGGAAGAGAGCAGAAAGAACCAGAGTAAGAGAAAAAGAGAGAGAAAAAGAAAAAAGTGATAAAGAAAGAGAACAGAGTGAGAGGGCAAGAGAAAAAAAAGAGAGAGAGATAGAGAGAGAGAGAGAGAGAGAGAGAGAGAGAGAGAAAGAGAAAGAGAGAGAGAGAGACAAAAAGAGATAATATCAATAAAACAACCCATACCCCCCTGAAGCAAAATCCTCACCATCAGAACAGCATCAATGTTTCAGTCGACCCTGACTCTTCCGATCACTCTCCCTCAACTAACGTCACACCAGCAACAAACTTTCTTCTCTGAAGCCTCCTATCTCATTGCAACAATAGCCAGGCTAATAGCAACGCTCCATCCCTTCCCCCTCCCCTTCTCCAAGCCACCTTATCAGCCCCAGCACCCCTCCCCCTCCCCCCCACTATGTGATGGCTGTCACTGACCTGACAGTTTTTGATCTTCTTCCTGCGATTAATTTACTTCCTGACAGCTTGGGCATAACCTACTTCCTGGTTTGGTTTGACGAAAGACAGACACACACACACACACACACACACACACACACACACACACACATGCATTAAAGGTCATGTAGTGTAGTGTAAGGGGAAAAAATAAACAAAAACGGACAGAAAAAGACAAGTCTAGTTTGGGTACAGATACCACAATGGCTACTCAAAGCAGAGAAAGAGAAAGAAATACAGACAGAAACAAGAGATGAAAAGAAGGAGGATGTAGTTGTGGAATCCTCTAACCGCCCGTTTCTACCTCTTCCCCACTGTAACCCCATAGATTCTAATTAGTCTGACCGCGTGGGAACCTTGTACTGTCTCTTTAGCTACTTACTGGTTCCTTTATAAGGTCTTTGTTTTATCTTGTTATATGAAGCGTTTTATGTCCCTTGGATACAGATATTTGTTAATCTTGTTTTGGCAATTGTTTTATGTCCCTTGCATATAGATCTAATAATAATGATAAATAGCATTTTACAGCGCATATCTCCGCTCAACAGCAGGCTCTATGCGCTTTACACTATATTATTACCCCAGCAGACCATAGAACACTCCGAAACATTTTCAGCTTCCTCAGCTTCCTCAGCTTCCTGGGAAGCATACAGTGCAAGCAGCTGATTAAGCGCTTAAACACTAACAAACTGACAAGATCTTTCGCTGTCCATAGCCAGGTACCCATTCCCACCTGGGTGAAGTGAGGAAAATTCGTGTAAAGTGCCTTTCCCAAGGACACAACGTCGGGTCCCTGACATGATTCGAACCCACGACCTTACGGTTACGAGTCCAAGAACCTAACCACTAGGCCACCGACGCCACAATCTTTGTCAATCTCCTTTTGGCAAGTGTTTTATGTCATTTGCATAGGCTTTTGTTTATCAGATTTACGTAAGTGTTTTATGTCCCTTGCATCACAATTAAAATTAGGTCTTATAGTGCAGAAGATTAGAGGTGTTTCGAGGGCATAACAAACACAAAAAGGAAGAGAGATGAGGACGACAGATGTTTGACAGGAAAGAAGGAGCAAACCACACTTAACCAGGAACAGATTTAGTGATTGCAACATCTGCGCAAGGGTGTGTGCTTGTGTGTGCATGTGTTTATGAGAGATGCATGGGTGCACGTGCGTGTGTGTGTGTGTGTGAGTGTGTGTATGTGTGTGTGTGTGTGTGTGTGTGTGTGTGTGTGGTGTGTGTGTGTGTGCGCGCGCGAGTGCATCCATGTGTGTGCATGTGAGTGTGCATGTATATATATGCATGGGTATGCCAGTATGTGTGCTTGTGTGTGTGTGTGTGTGTGACTGTGTGTGTGTGCTTGCGTGCCTGTGAGGCAAAAAGCTACCCTGTAAGTGTGAGAACACAAAGACATAAAGAGTAGGTAGCACTCACCTTTCTCCGTCTCTGTGTTGAGGATGGCAAAACACTTCTCCGAGGGGTCCCAGTGCCCGGTGATGTTATAGGCCTTGCTGTCTGCAGCATACGACATCGACACCTGGTCAACAACACCAAGGTGATACTAGTTTAGTTAGTTTAGTAAGAGTGTTTTTTTGTTTTGTTTTGTTTTAGTAGAGGTTTTACAGTGCTCGCAACTGCATAAGGTCATATGAGCGCCAGAAGATTAGAGGTGTTACAAGAGAGTAACAAACATAAAAAAGAAGAAGGGAAGATAAGGATTATAGATGTTTGATGGGAAAGAAGGAGCAAACCACACCAGAGCACCCGCCAACGGCGCTCGTAACTGCATAATACAGATAATACTAGCCCTTATCACAATTTCTTACAGATTGCTTTATTTGTGAAACAATGAGAAAAAAGTGAACTTTGAAATGACAGAGAGAGAGAGAGAGAGAGAGAGAGAGAGAGAGACAGACAGAGAGAGAGACAGAGACAGAGAGAGAGACAGAGAGAGAGACAAAGAGAGACAGAGAGAGAGAGACAGAGAGAGAGAGAGAGAGAGAGAGAGAGAGAGAGAGAGAGTTGAACAAAGAAAAGAAATTTCCCATTCAGCTCAAAGCCTTTTTATGTGGCTGGTTGGCGGGTGCTCTGGGGTGGTTTGCTTCTTCTTTCCTATCAAACATCTATCGTCCTTATCTCCCCTTCTTTTTTAAAATGTTTGTTACTCTCTTGTACCACCTCTAATCTTCTGGCGCTCATATAGAAAAAAGCCTTTTTATCTAGTGATGAGGAGAATGTGAACAGACTGTAAAATCTCTGACAAAGTTGACAAGGGCAAAAGAAGCTTATCATTGCCATCTCTCCATACACTAAGACATTATAGGCAAATATCTTATGTCTTATCATAACCATTTACTAGTGACGCTGTCTTCCTAATACATATTCATATAGTGCAGAGCATCTCAATTATGGGAAGCTTGCATAATCAAACCTCATGTTATAATGTACCCTTTCCTCTTCTCTCTCCTCCTATAATACAGACTATCCTTCCTTCTCTTGTAATCTCTTTCTCTCCCTTTATTTCCCTCCCTCCTTCCATATCATCATATAAACCATCATCATAGTCTCAGTATTGAAAGCAAATATTTTTCACACTAAATTAAAGGACTTTCGACAACAATGGATCCCTGTTTTTTAAAATAGAATTTGAACTAAAAACAAAAAGATTATCTACTTTCTTAGAATTAAAAATACATGGCCTTATGTATAAAGCAAGGTGAACAATCAAAATAAAATTATAGCCGTCTTCTTTATCCCTACTAGCATGATCTAAAAGTAAAATTTCACACACTCCTACCTAGCTGACAGTCACCACGAACATGGAGCAAACATTCAGGTTAGAACATTACAGAAATCCTATCCCAACAGAACAGGTAACGACATCCCAATCAGAAGTATGGCATCCATGTTCCACTTCATTCTTGCAGGTAACCACACACACACACACTACACAGTCCACACACTTCATACAGGCCAGCACACAAAGCATGCCTCTATCCAGTCAGCCACACAACATCAAAAGGTTACAGTGAAAGGCAGACTCCGGTGTGTCCCCCAGCCCAAACGTCATCTGATCTGATCAGTCAAACCTCCCCCCAAAAACCCAACTCACTAAATTCCTGTTGTTAATCCCCCCCTCTCCCCCCCCCTCTTCCCCCCCTCTTCCCACCATGACAGCATTCTGGGCCATAGAACTCTCTTGTTTGCCCAGAGATGCCTCAATCAAGAATGAGTCTAAATGAAACAAACGAAAAAACCAGGTCAATAGAGACTTTGTGGCTTGTGCTCTTTTTTTTTTTTTTGGGGGGGGGGGGGGGGTGCTTTATGATAATGATTTTTTTTTTTTTGCATGAGCTTTCAACATTATGTGCGTCTAATTTAAACTTATCTATACACTCAGCCAGGACCATGGCAAAGCCAATAACCTCAGTAATTAGTTAGCTTTTCTTTTTCTGAGCTTCTGCTCTTTCCAATATTTTCTGCAGCACACCATTACAAAACATCATATAGTGAACGCTTCATTGCTATGGCGTTTTTTTCCCTTCCATATTATGTTCCTGCGAAGGAAGAATAGGCGAAACGTCGAATATTTATTTAATATACCTGTTCAGTCTCCAATATGTTTTCTGCTATTAGATGATGATGATGATGATGATGATGATGATGATGATGATGATTATGATGAGGAAGAAGAACAGTAAGAAATGTGGGGAGACATCAAGGAGGCAGGACATGACACAAAGCTGACATCTCATCACCTATTTCTCTTACAGTATTACTCTGCTACAAAGCAATTACTGAAGCTGAGACAAATGACAGACTAGAATGTTGGTACTCAACCACAACCACACATACATATATGAATGAGAGAGAGAGAGAGAGAGAGAGAGAGAGAGAGAGAGAGAGAGAGAGAGAGAGAGAGAGAGAGAGAGAGAGAGAGAGAGAGATTGTGAGTGTGTGTGTGTGTGTGTGTGTGTGTGTGTGTGTGTGTGTGTGTGTGTGTGTGTGTGTGTGTGTGTGTGCGTGTGCGCGCGCGCGCGCACGACTGTCAGTGCACATGTCAGGCCAGGTGTGGTGTGATTACGCGGGTGAATGAGTGTGATTGTACTTGTACACATGAAAGTGTGTATGAGTGTGAAAAAAGGTGCATGTGTCTGTTGAGAGTGTGGATAGGTGTGTGTGTGTGTGTGTGCGTGTGTGTGTGTGTGTGTGTGTGTGTGTATGTGAGAGTACGTGTGTGTATGTATGTGCGCATGTCCGCGTCTGTGTTTGCATGTGTTGAAAGGCACCGCGTACATGTGTGTTCTACACAGGTATGAGAGAGTACGAACCAGCCAACAAACCCAATGGACAATGACAGTCTGAGAATGAGACTAACAAGACAGTACAGAGGGACTCACCAGTTCAATGAGTTGCATGTCGCTGTGCTGGACATTACGACCAGGGGAGATAAGTAGGCCAAAGCACCTGCACGGGAGAAAGAAGAGATTATAGTTCAGTAGGAGGAACATCCAACCCTTCTCAAACTGTTTGTTTGAGTTAAGAGAAGCACATCAAAACAATACTGGTCATTTAGTACCAGGAAAACAGCCCGGCTGATGAAGAAAAACCAAAGGAAAAGTGAAATGTATGACCTACTAGAGCACCAACCAACCATCTGCATCCAGCATTGCACAGTTATTTTATCCTGCCAAAACAGACACATTCAACAGAAACACATCCTCAAAGAACAGAGGGAACATCTTACAATGCATCAATTCATCCAAAGTCCTTTCAAAAGTTCATTTTATTAAGTGTTTAACGGCACTTGCAACACAATCAAGTCATATAAATGCTGAAGAGTAGACGTGTTACAAGAGAGTAACAAACATAAAAAGAAGGAGCAATAAGGACGATAGATGTTTGATTGGAAAGAAGGAGCAAACTAAACCAAAGCACCTGCTAACTACCCATCCTTTTTAAAGACATCAGAGGCCAAGCCCTTCACTCTCCACTTCCACTTGACTCTGTCTTTCAGAGTTGCAAACAACCAAACCGCGGACCAGTTCCCTTCCCAACTCTTATCCTGTTGATAACAATTAAAGTGATACTTTCTCCCCTCATTTAGAGTGCCAAACAAGACTTTACCAGCGACAGTGAAGTAACTCTCTAACAATTCAACGATATATACTTCATGGAGAGTTTTCCCCTTACATTAAATTTCGGCAGAACGCCGTTTCTGCAACAGCAAAGTTGACGATATACACCTTTAGAATGTCTCAAAACCAGAAATTTGACCGGTTGCGTGACAGAAACAGTTTCAAGTTCTTTTGGCACCAATTAAAAATACTGTGTACCAAAAGGAACAACTTATTGAGAAACTGACTTCCAGCAGCTTGGCATTAGGCATAGGACACAAGCCCAAAGGAAGCTGAACTTTGTTACCTGCCTTTGCTGTCAGTCCCTGCTGCCTTTGTCAAATGTTTTTGCTATCTGTCTTTGCTGCTTGTCTTTCTATCTATCTCTCCTATCTTTGCTACTTGACTGCTGTCTCCTCTACCTGTTTAAGCTATCTGTTTTTGCTAATCTGTTTCTGCATCCTTGATATCAGTTTAACTTCGCTCTCTGTCTCTGCAACCTGTCTCAGCTATTTGTCTTTGCTCTCTGTCTGTCCATCTTTGCTACACATCTGTGCAATCTCTCTGTGCATCTTTGCTACATATCTGTGCAATCTGTCTGTCCATCTTTGCTACACATCTGTGCAATCTCTCTGTGCATCTTTACTATCTGTCTCTGCAATCTGTTTAAGCAATCTGTCCGTGCATCTTTGCTATCTGTCTCTGCAATCTGTCTAAGCTATTTGTCTTTGCTATCTGTCTGTGCGTCTTTGCTACCTATCTCTGCTGTATTTGCTATACATCTGTACTTACCGCTCAATCCTGAGGTCGTGGGGGCCCGACTGCTGTACCGAGATCTGCAGACGTTTCTCCGTGTTGCACCTAAACTTGAACACATCCTTGTCCTTGGGGCAGGCTGAGTAGTTGCCCTTGCCATCATCCTCGCGGAAGTCCAAGCTGACAGAGAAGGAGAACTCCAGCTCGGCATTGCTGGTGGTGCCACCTGGTGGCTTGTGGGGTTTCGGCACCCGGCGGAACGTGTTGGCAAAACAGTAGAGGATTTTTGGAACCTGTACCGGAAAAGGCGCATCTTTCAAGCTCTTTGTATTCTTTCACAGTAAGTATATATGGTATAAAAATTTCTCCCAAACAAAAATGTTATAATAAATTGTGCCATAATTGCAAATAAATCCTGTCGATCCTCCTCTTACAAACATCTGTCCATGACAATCACCTGTACAAACAACCACTTTTCACCCCCCCCCCTTTTGTGTTTTTACTATATCATAACGACACTGTTCAAGAGGACCAACTGTCTAAGATAACCACTTCTCTCCTTGACAATGGTTGGTTGTCTTGGGCAGGTTCAATAGTAATTGAATAAATGCACAGTATAATTCTATTTTCCTTACTATCACAGTGTATCTTTCCCTAGAACAAACTGCTAGTAGCATGGGTAAATTTGATGGATCCTCCTCTCCTCTGTCCAGTGCAGTGGAGATCCGAGGCACAGGGGAGATAAAGACAGTGTTTGAGTTTGTTTGTGTGTGTGTGTGTGTGTGTGTGTGTGTGTGTGTGTATGTGCATATGTGTGTGAGTGAATATGTGTGTGTGTGTATGCAGGCATGAATAAGTGATTGCTTATGTACAAAAAAAGGATGAGCAAGATTGAGATAAACAATACCAAGTACATGAGTACGTTATGCTTAAAGTCCCATGCGTCAAACTCATCTTTGAAAAAGGCATCAAATCACATTTAGTGCAGCTTTTGACATTTAAGCTACTAGTAAAGATTTTCATACAGACTAAGAAAAAATATTCCATGTTTTCACAGAGTTGTTACATCATCTGCATGAATGACAAACAAACCCCATTTGTTTTAAAATATGACTTTTTGGATCTCCTTTGGGGAAAAATTATTGGGGAGACACATGGACGGCCAAGGACACTGACATAAACCAGAGACACACACACAAAACCAGCAACTCACAGCCTCAGGAATATCACAGCGGAACACGTGACACTGGAAGATAGCGTTCTCGGCGCTGTCGCCGTGGCTACACGTGAAGGCGAAGCACTGTCGCTCTGGTGTCTCGCTGGGGCCGCGGGCACAGAACAGGATGCGGTGGATGCGGAAGCTGGCGATATCCGTGTCTGGCTTGGCTGGCTCCAGCAGTCTGAGGAGAGAAAACGAGAGCCATCAGCATGAGTGGAAAGAAGGTAAGAAAAGTGGTGGTCAGCATAGCAGGTTAGTAGTTGAGTCCAAGACAGGCACACTGACAGTCCCAAGTCCTAGTTATACCAAAACAACAATCATCTTGTGGCACAAGAAACTGCACAGCAACTGACCCCAAAAATAACAGAAACACTGGAAATGTGAGAGCGATCTTCTGATTGAGTTCCATTTTATGGCTTGCCGTTGTTATTTCCATTAAAAAACAGCTACCAAACCCCAAAACACTCTTTTTGCAAAGTCCCACTCTCAACAATTAAAATATAGTCACTTTATAAAGTAATTTTGCGTCTCAAAAAAATAAAAAGGTACCTGAATATCTAAAAAAATTTTCCAATCTTGTCAGCTCAAAGAAAAAAAAGAAAATAAAAAGTAAAAGATACCACAGGCACCCTCCAACCACTCAAGTTATTTTTTTCCCAGTCTTGTTTGGCCTAGAAAATCTGTAGAATCACTACCATAGATGTACAATATGTAAGCAACTCACTCCAGCATGAACAGTTGCAGTTTTCATGAACCTAAAAAGTCACAATACACAAAGTTGTATCATTCTCAGAAGTACGAAAACCTAGACTCATACAAAAAAACACAAATCCCTCTCAACAGGGAAGACCCAAGCTGGCTAACTGATGACTCATACGTGCAAAGTCATCATCAGTCAATATTTAGGTGTTTCTTATACATAAGAGAACTCTTCAAGTATAGAAAACACACATCACAACACAAGGGGGGCGTCGCCACATCAAGTCTTGACTTGTGGTGAGACTGAGCCTATAGGAAACCCAATCAGCCCTTGCACAGATAGTGAACCCTGGACACAGGGAGTGTGTATGTTGGGGGGGGGAGTGTGAAGGACTGGTTTGGTGCGGTGGTATCACTCATTACAGGACCAGTGGACAGAGCTGTAGGTTTTGTTTGTTTCTTCGAGTTTCAGATAAAGAAAAGCATATCAACTCATTTGCTGTCATTTAATATTAGGGAAAAACGAAAGGATAGGCAGAAAAAGCAAAAACAGATGTAAGATGAGCAAGGTCAACCATTAGTTTTTTTCTAACAAGGACAGTGCAACTGCAGTGCCCAACAGACGATGATGTGAGAAAAGGAGAACTATGTGTCAGGTCTGCAGCAAAAGGGTATTTGGGCACAGAGGATTTGTACAACAGGGTGTGGAGGTGAGAAGGGGATAAGTGCAGGGAGAGAAGGGGCAATTAAAAAAAAAGCAGAAGCTCAGAGGTAGGGGGATTTGACTCAAGAAACCCTGACAGAAGGTATATACAGCGCAAGTACACTCAAATCAGATTTAAAGGCCACCAGTATAAAACACCGGCTACTTTTCATCCCCCCCCCCCAGGTTTAAAACAAAACAAAATGATAACACTGTGTAAGACATCGCCCTGTTTAAGACAACCACTTTTCTCCTCGACAATGGGAGGCCTTCTTTGACAATTTTGACTGTTCTATAACGCAGAAACCCATGACTAACCTTAAACAAGCTGAGTCAGACATTATGGCTACATGTTCAAATTGCTCCACAAGATTATACAAAATGTAAAACTGACTTGTTTTTGCCAGAAACTTCCAACCCTCCCTTCTGCCTGACACTAAATACCACGCTGTCAACTATAAAATCATACTTATTTGTTTGAATGAAAATAAAACGAATCCTGAACTTTTCAGGACACACCATCAAATCTCAGAAAACCTTACAGGCGGTGAAGACCATGAGGCAGCTATATTGATTGTAAAAACAATTATAAATGTCAGATGACTCCCACTGAAACAATTTTAATCATATACAAGGTGGGTGACTTCAACCATGATAGAGAAATACTGCATCCCAGCAAAGATGGCAATATTTGATAAAAATGTCTCCATAACTTGGGAATCATACCCATGTTTTCTATGAGCAATAATGAAGTGCCAAACTGTTGCAATAGAGATGCTACTGAAAAAGTAACAGGATCCCCACTCTTTAGATATGAAAAAACTAAAAATATCTGTTTAACTGTAAAATTTATTACACAAGCTAGAAAAAGAAATAGGAAAATAATACGTGGACAGAGGACACAAACATAAAACATTTACCAGCAGAACCAACGAAGAAGCATACACATAAGTAGCATCATATATATGGAGGTGAGATGAAAAACAGGGACATGAAGCAAACTCAAACAGACAAACGATCAGGGGAACCAAATGCACAAATAAATGCAATTTTAAAAAAAAGAAGAAAAGTTGAGACCCAAAAAATCCTCATCACAGCACAGACACTGAAATTTCTTCCAGGACCGGCTGGGGAAAACAAGATGCGGGCAGCAAGAACCGGTCAGGAGGTGAATAATGCTAGTACGGAACCACAAGAAGAGAATTCACAAGAGTACTTGTTTCAGTAAAAAGAAGCACATCCATGTGACGATGGTCATAAGAGCTGGGAAAAAAATCAGAGAGACACGAAGAAACACCCGAGGGAAAGAAAGGAATTATGGCAGTGGTGCCCTCTAACAACTCACATTTTCATAAGCATCAACTCAGTGGCCAATCTTTGTTCATTTGTTTGTTTGAGGAAGAGAAGTATATCAACCCAATGGCAGTCATTTAGCATGAGGAAAAAGCAAGACTACTACACGGAAACAACATAAAGGAGTTATGAAATAGTAACAACGGGAGGCATACTCCAAGCACCCCTGGCCAATCTTTGAAAGCTGCAACTTAACAGTAACCTCAAGGAGACTAAACTGTTCATTTCTATTTGATGCCAGATGTTCGATGAAAAGTTTTCCCCTTGCAGCATACTTCTGCTTAGTTATTTAAAAATTACAAACCTTGGGTTTCCACAAGTATATAAGGAAGCCATGACTGAGACAAAGAGATTAATTTTCAGCCAATCATCTCTCAACTGAATTGTAATTGACAAACTTACAAACTTGTCTCTTTGCCATTTTGAGCTGATGTTTTTGTTTCTTTTAAATGACAAATGACAGCAAAAAAGGGCTGAGTGGCTACTTCAGTATGTCCTCTGGTTTTTTCAAACCATCCAACAAAACCTTCAGGATACATTTGTGTTACGACACTTAGCAAAAGCTCAAACAACACTACTAAGTCACTTCCTTTCTAAATGCTCTCAAGCCAAATTAAGCTTCAAGTGGACCACTTGATGGAAAATATTTTTCTATAAAAAGAACTAATTTTCAATAGATGCACGCAGACTGCAGAAAACTTCGCTATTTGCGAGAAAAAAAAAACATCCTCTGATGATTCCTTGACAGATACCGACGCAATCACAGGAATTTTCAAGACCGAAGAAAAGTGAAAACAAAACAAGGCATACAAACTGAAGAGTCAAATTTAAAAAATGATAATAATTAAAACAATACAAACAATACAACAAAAATCAAACTTGTGAAAATACATTGGAATATGAGACAGAATTTAGGGAAAACAAGATTTTCATTTGGACAGATATATAAGAGGAGACCACGAAGCCTGGTCTTTACATCAGTCATAAGACAATGAGAGAGAGCAGGCTTGAGTTCTGATGACACCAGACAGGACATGACCAAACAACAGAGACTGCCAGCAAGTGTAGTACATTGTGTGAGGGAGAACACTGTCATATGTGTGCACATGGGAATGGGTGGGGCGGGGAGGTGTAAAGTATAGATGTACATGGACTACTTTGGCATGAGACTTCAGAACATAGAACTACCACACACGAAATATCACTCAGAAAGCATAAGTTTAAGCGGCATCAAACTAAACATCATCAAATTTTGTTGCTCCCGAGTTCTGAGAATGACCCCCCCCCCCATTAAAAGTAAAAACTTTTATCATCACCAGGTTACTGGTAATTGTATGGGTCTTACAGAACACCCTTTCAAGCCCCTCACTAGCCTGAGCATGCAAAATCTTAAAACAAAAGACAATATATGGAATCTAGTTATATTTCTAACAAAAAATTCCATCTCCTCAGAGTCACCGCTATGTGTGACAATACTACAGAAATATGACAGAAAACACTACCATCTCCCCCCCCCCCCCCCACACACACACAAACACACACAAAATAAACACTCACACCTCCTGTGCTGCCCCGGAACACTAAATCTAAATGCCTTATTCTACCCAAAAAGTCCTGGTGGTTTTACACTACTAGAGGGCACGACAAGGCCTTGGTTCAGGTTTCCTGCATACATGATTTGTTCTGACTTTTAATTTACAAATTCTTCAGTGGCTACTGAACTTTTAAAACATTGTTAAAGAAAGAAAAATTCATAACAAAAGAACTTAAAACTCTCATAAAATACATCCAACATCACTGTGCATATTTACAGCCGACAACGACATACGTGCTATGTTAGTGGTACAAAACCAAACAGAACAAACTGAAGGAAAAGTAACACAAAGCTTTCAGACAGGACTCACATAACATACAACTCGTGTCAAAATACCTTCCCCATGAAGATTTGGACCATTCATACTTAGGAGTTCTTTCACGTTTCTTACTATATCTTTAATCCCAATGCAGATAACTCTATAACCCCAAGTGGACAAAGGGAGCGTCCAGTGAAACTCACCCGGTCACTGAGTGAACAGTCTCAGCATCCTGTCAGATCGCAGAGTGCATGAAGCATTACTGCCAATGCAATCTCTTACCAATCTGAATATATTTATTTTGACTCGAAAGAGTTGGATAAATGTATAAACTTCTACTTTCACTTTGACACAGTTTTAGACATTTCATGAATATTTTTCGAGAATGCCTCGTATGGTGTTTCACAAGATCTGGAAAAAATTCCGTCAAAACACGGAAAATAATTCTGGAGTTAAAGAGTTAAAAACTAAGCATCTAATCCCTTTGGCTTAGGTCTTCTTCAGTTTGTATGTCTTTACCCCTGAAGGCCATTTTCAGCTAAAAATTGGCCAGTGTCCCTTAAGGTCAGAACAAACACTCTAATGAGCATGCTGCCGTGTATTAAAAAAAACACTTCTGCAGTTGAAACTCAAAGACCAACAGGCATTCCTTAGCAGGCTGCCGGGGCAAAAGTCAAAATGGTAGAAACTTTGGCCAGTACAATAAAGGTTATGGGAACCTAGGAAAACAGCACTCAACTGCCTGGAAATGAAGCAAAAAAGAAAAGCAACCTACAAACTTAAATGCAGGGAAACTTTTGGAACATTTCAAACTCACCCAAAACACACATGAAGAAAACCCAACAGTTTTTTTGAGTAAAGAGAAGCACATCGACACAATAACAGCCATTCAGTGCAGGAAAAAGCAAGGTGGACAGACAGAAATTGACAGCAGGAAAGAGTAAAACAAGTATGCTCTACAACTGGCGACCATCAATCACTTACACACACAAAAAAAAACAACCCAAATGCAGACAAAATTTTTATAAATGGTCAGAAAAGGAAGCCAAATGCAGCAGTGAATACAACCATGCTTCTGAGAGTCTGGCATAGAGTAGGTCACATGGACAGACAGTAGTGACAGGTCACAGATCTCCACAGACAGAGCAATACTACCACGTCAGAATTTTAGCACCTATTTTCAAACGGCATTATATACTTTGGATGAAGCAAACACAGTCAACTAAAGATATTGCTGGATCATACAAGTAATATATAATGATTACCTGGTGACAAATTCTCAAAAGCATGAACAGCGGGGAGGGGGGATGAGGAGAGGGGAAACAAGGTCCAGTCAGGTAGAAGACTGAGCCAAAAAAACAAACAAAACAAACCAAAACAAAAAGTGACAATGCTGAGAAGACAACAGCTAATTAAGAGTGGAGGAAGAAACAAGATCATGCATACCGCAATAGATCTCCACCTTTGCTGCAGAAACAAAGGAGAAAAATCAACACATGAAATCCAAGGGAAAAAAACAAAGTAAAAATGAAGAGCTGTATCTTAATTATTCTCTTATAACTTGAAAAAAAAAGGATGAAAGACAACACATGATAAAAACATGATAAAACACATCAAACATCATTGATAGATTATCTTTTTTCATATTGATAAAAAAAAAGAACACTACACAGACTCACTAGATGACAACATGAGAGCTTAAAAACACATGCTTTCAGTCTGAAGTCTCAGCCAATAGAACCACATGTATCTCTCAAGCCCACACAAACACAGGCGACAACGCAGGTGAAAACGCAGGTGAAAACAAGAGGCACGGACTAAGCATTTCCATTATGATTAATAAGAACCGGTGAGGATGCTTCAGCATGAACACAGTCAAATACAGGACAAAGAACACTCGTTACGTAACAGCAGACTTCTTGACTGAGCTGATCTGCCTTTAATCACTGGATTGTTGGCAAAAACACAAAAACATCACAAACTAAAAGAGACCTATAAACACTGTCTTTAAAAGAATCTGTCATTTTTGTTTTTAGCTTGAAAGAAATATCTGAATAAGTTTCACCAATACTCGACAAAGAGCGCAGACAAGAGCCAAGAATTGCAGGTTTAACAATTGGATATATCCTCAGTCCCTCAGCTCTCTAGATACAAGCAATCATACATCCCAGAAACGTGAGACCGAAAGCATTACAGTTAAAGTAGGCATCCTCCGACTGGGAACTGGTGTGAGCAGGAAAAATCTGCCATTAAAGACATGCCACTACATCACACGACACAAGAGTTTGTCCTGCACATGGTTCCACGCTGTTATATAATGCATATCACAACAAACATATAGCACCACAACTCAAACAAAAGACGCCAAGAACATAAAAAAAGGAAATGTTATCAAACTGTCAAGGTCACAGTGACAAAAAAATACACTTGAAATAATTTTTAAAAAGAATTCAATTTCTAAGTTCAATTAATTTATTGCGTTGAATCCGAATTAGATGCTGTGCTGACATATAACTGATAGAAAACTGGTGCACTGTGTGAAGATAGTGGTGTTTTGAGCTTTGGGATCCAGACAGTGGCATGTTCTTATTGATAGTGATGCAGTAAATAAAAACAGTGAGCCTCAAGTCAGCAGGCAGTGTGTATGCTAGAGCACAGGGAAAGGTTCTGTTCACGACTGCACCTGTCAACTGTCAAGGTAGTCACATACTGTGAAATACAGCGAGTATGCTAGAGATAAATTAAAAAATCACCATTTCTTCCACGTATGAATTTTCTCCTTCTCTTCCTACCCACCAATTGTCTTTATCCATGAAAGAAAAGACAATAGCAAAATTAACGACAAGGACTTGGGAGAGTACTCCAAGCACAAAAAGTAAAGTGAAATGTAAGTTTAAAACAAATAAAATTATAATGAACAAAAGGTAGTCTGGGAACATGGTGAAAAAAAAAAGACATTGAAATGAAAACTGAATGTGCTTTGAACAAATAAAAACCTCAACCCAAAAACACAGTAGCTATACATAAGCATTCATTCACACTTTACAGCCTACATTGCGGCATTGCATTAACTGATAGGAACAGCTGCTCCTTAAACAAGTTGACAGGAAAACACCCTAGATCACGAGAGTATCAGAGACCAAGAAGAAGAAATGGTGGGGGCCAGAGAGGCAAAAAGAATCCAATGTGAAAAAGAACTTCTCATGGAAAGTTTTCAATAATATGAGGGAAGGTACACACTGCTATTGGGCAATGGTTTACTGATGGAGGGTCCAGAGAATCATAACATTTTACATGTCAAGAAAAGTACATATCTGACTGAACAAAGCAAAATATTCAGACAAAACCGACAGGAGAGGAAATAAAATAGGCACTACCAGAGAATCCCTCGAACTAGCGGGAAGAGAAATTTTCATGCTACACATACTAATTTTTGGTGACGTGAAAGATGTACTTTTGCTCTTTCCTATCCCTTCATTCCTCACACTTGTGATCACCAATCAAAAATCTCCATCAGCACCTTCAAAACCCCCCCTTCCACCAAATTCTAAAAATGGACAAATCCTCACTGCAAACAGACAATATTCATTATAATTTCTTTCTCAAGAATCTCATTTGTCTGCACAAAATAAAAACTGACAACACATCACAATGCATACAATACACATTTCAACACACTTCACATCACTGGTCCCAATAGTATTAGAGTCTCACCAGCCAGATATGTGAGATTTTCCATCTGCATTTCCTTGATGGACAACAGACTAGACTAATGAGATGCCATGCAAAATGGACTGATGAGACAAGACTGGGGGGGTGGGGGTGGGGAAGAATCGGACTGCCAAAATTACCAAACATAAAAACACTGATGAGAAGAACAAGTCTGTCGCACAAAAGTCAAACAATAAACACTGACATCACACACTGACATTACATACACAATAATACAATATAAACAAAGAGATACCGTGGAATAATAAAACACTGACTTTATAGAATATTAAACACTGACATTGTAATGAAATCATAAAGACTGACATAACAGAACACTGACCACTGACATGAGCTGACAACCACTGAAAACAGGCATTGGGGCAGAATAACATATAGTGGAAATATGGTGAAGGAGCGAAAGAGGGGTGACCAGTTTACATCTCCCACTGACCTGACAATGCCTTCCGAGGTGGCCGGGACGGACAAGGCGACGGGAATAGACATCTGGCTGTGCTGGTTCAGAACGGACATGTTGCGGTAGATCTCCACCTCACTGCGTGGCGCGTTCACCATGGCGCAGCCCAGGTAAGTGACACCATTGAAGATGGTGCAGTCACCACTGGGAATGATGGGCAGGGATGTGGAGCGACCCCGGTCTGCAGACACATATAAACGTTATTGTTAGTTTTACACATCCCCATTGACATAATTTATATCATTTAAGAAGTGGGCGTCTTTGACCCTGCTTGTTGAGGCCCATCCCAGTTAACCCAACACAGTATCCCTGCAGACAGACAGAGATACTCGATTAAAAAAGAAACGACTCTCCCACCCTAAAACTCAAAACGACTCTCCCACCATAAAACTCAAATCCTCTAAAGGCAGCGGCAAAGAGCCAGATACTCAACAGATGCTAGTGAAAGGCATACTGGATGAACGAAGAAAATATACATCTGTTGAGTAGTGGTTCAGGGTCAGTCCACAAGATTACCAATGGCTGTGCTGCGCCAAAATGCAAAGATAAGGAAAATAGTCTAAGTAAAAGAAGCAGAGCACACCAGAGCACCAACAAACCAATCATTTTGAAAAGACAAAGATACTAGCCCTGACTGGAGTAAAAGACTAAAACACATAAAATTGCTGGCTCCCTCAAAATTAGCAAACATACACACATCACTCTAGCAGTCTCTCAATAAACAAACATTAATCATCACACACAGAAATTACTTTCCTCTAATTTGTTATCTCCCACATATCAATATAAAACACACAGTAACTTTAGAACAAGGTAACTGTTACAAGCTACAAGATTCCTGACTTTTACTTCCAGGCAACACAATGACCAGTGTGTGTTTTAATAAAATCTCTGGCTTTTCAAAGAGCAAAGAACCATGGGTGTGCTGAGACTATTGTTAGCTTTTCTAAAATAATAATTACCACAAAACGCACACAACAAAACACAAGGAATAGCAAAAAACAAAAAATCCTGAGAGTTCAAATATCAATATTCCATAAATAAATAATATGGAAAAAACAAAAACAGGTTCCCCAATTGTCTTTTTCTCTACCAGCACCCCTCCCCCCCCCCCTCTCGACTGATTACCTGGCCTGTCCTCCTCGCTGGGTGTTTCCGGGTAGTTTTCCAGGATGGAGTCTGAGCTCAGGATATTCACCGATTGGCTCCCGGGGATCACATGCTCACAGGGCTCGCTGACGTCAGCACCCTCAGACATGCTGGTCGTCTCGTGGCCCGCAGCGCTGGCAATCTCTTCTGTGATGTCTTCCACGTCTGACGCCACCTTTAGACGCGGCTCCCCATTCACAACCACAAACTCTTCGCTGGTCGACGAGGTGACGGACTCACGGCTCACAGCGTCCTCCATGCTGCTCGCCAGGACATACTTGGTCGCAAAACCCTGGCTCTGTTACTGGGCTGCACCCTGGCAAAGAAAGTTTCAGGGAGAAAAAGCATAACATTACAATCACTTCAATCATGAACAAACGAACATAATGATTTTCCACAAGAAAATCTCATTCAAGGACAACAAAAAAATGAAGAGGTATTTTAAAAACAAAGACAAAGGGGCTTTTACTTTAACATTTATAAGTCACATAAACATAGAATTACAAACAGGTTTAATTCTAAATTAATACTCAACCAGTTTTTTTCTATCTTCCAAAATTGAGTTTACTTTCACAACAAAAACAAAACAAAACAACCCTGACAAAAGTGAAAACCATTTATCAAAGGACAATATGACTATATTATGTCTTGTTATCACCTCCAACTACTGTCTCTCTATGGCAGCTAATCCAGCACTACAGAAAGGCAAACTTCAGAACAGGAAGACAAACTAACAACTCACCTGTAACATCATTCTACGGCAGCTGGAGAAGAAAAGTGGGAAGTCTGTATCAAACTTGTGACTTAACGGTAATCTGGAACTCCAATGTGTAAAGGTCAATGGTCTGCATGCATACAAGACGAGTGATGCTTCCTAGAGCTTCTTCCCAGTGTCACATCTGTTGTGGAAGAGGGAACATTTCTTTTACTTGGTTCCTGAAAGAGAAGAACATTAAAATATACACACCCTCTATCACCACAGAAAGAAAACTACATATTTTACGCTTTAATCCTCCTAATGTCAGCAGCTGATTAAACATTAAACTGGCAAAAAGTTTTATTGTTTTGTTTTTTAGTTTTAGTAGAGGTTTTACAGCGCTCGCAACTGCATAGGCCATATGAGCACCAGAAGATTAGAGGTGTTACAAGAGAGTAACAAACATAAAAAAGAAGAAGGGGAGACAAGGACGATAGATGTTTGATAGGAAAGAAGAAGCAAATCACACCAGAGCACCCGCCAACCACCGACCACATTCTGTGGTGTCGCAGTTGATAAAATTATCTTAATGCCAAAGAGTGCAGTGCAAGAAAGGTGTCAATTTCACTAGGATATCTAGACAAAAGGCTAAGGTATAGTCAGTATTACTTACTCTCACTTGTGACAAACAAACACCTTCAACAATTGAACAATACTGTTGAATTGTCCCCACCCCCCATAAACAAACAAACAACACTAGTCAGGTGGGTTTAACAATTAAATGTCAGGTCAGTATGAGATCCCCCTATCATCACAACAAGTGGTGCAGGAGTAGGACAAAGTATATATATTTACATTACCACTTAGCTGCAGAGGAGTTATTTCTTATTATTGTCTTTCCAAGAAAAATCAATTAATTAGCCAAAATGCTCCCATTTCTAAATTGAAAAGAACTTTGAGGGTATGAACTAAATCTTCACTAGCAACCCTCAAGGAAAGCCAATCATCAAGTCTTCCGCGTTTCACAAGCAAAACAGAAAAGATACGAGAACACACGTGTACGTTGTAACGTTGTTGATTGCTGGCCATAGAGAGGCATCACCAGTGTAGGCCTTCTGTTTGCTTTTCTATGTTTATCACGACATACATACATCAATGGGCCTTCGGTTGGTCATGGGCTATTGATTGAGACAATAATTGTCTCTGAGAAGTTATCCAATAGGCCCTACACATGATGAGTATTGAGTATGTGGTGTGTTTCATGATGTCTCTGGTAATAGGTTTCACTTTTCTAGCCATGGGCAGAGAAGAACAGTACAATCATTATAATGTGCTGATCAGCTTTTTCGTCTGTTTTGTGACAGCTCGGCAGATTAAGCCAGTGAAAGTGTCAAAGAGAAAGCATTAGAATGAGTCCTACATCCTGCAGCTAAAATTGCAGTCGAGTTACAAAAAGTAAAAAAGACGATGAGATTAAAGTTTCAAAAAGCGAAATGTTCCATTTAACTATAGAAAGCTGCTCTTTCTAAACTCTATCATACTCTATGGTGTCAACAAACATTGACATAAAAGCAACCTCTCTGACCGAAAACAGCAAAACCTAAGAAAATCCAGTGTTCCTCCTGATTTCGCTTTAAGCAGACTCCTTTGTATTTCTAATGGTCAAAATTAAACTTTGAGACTCAACCCTTCATTAAGAATAGAATAATAAAATAAATAAAATATGTTGCCTCCTCATGAAAGACTAAGTAATTGAGCTGCTTCAGACACAACAAAAATAATAGACATTTTAAAAACAAAGTGGCTATTCGAGTCTGAATAGAATAGAAAATATTTGGACTCTGAATTGAGTCCAGCATGACCCCCGTTCCGATTTCCGACCCCTGTTCCTAAATATTTCCAGCATTAACGGACATTGTTTCGATTATAATGATAACAGTCGATACTTGAGCTTTAATATATCCAGTTACTAAGTCTAAACTGGCCCTCCCTGCATCATTGGTATGAATAGAACGATCAAGTTGAGCTGACCTTGCCAGGGGGCAAAAGTTAATTATGTCGACCAATGAGATTGCGCGTAGTAATCTCGCACTCTTTGGCTCACTGGGGGAAGAGGAAACAGCTGTCGGTTTTGTGCGATATGATAAAAGAATATAAAATTATTACAGAAAAACTATAACACACAACAAAATGAAATTAAACACATGGAAAGAAAAATAGTGGTGGAAGTAATGATGATGCTGTAGTGGTGGAAAGACCCTGAAATGTCGGTTACTGTGTACTTAAACATTGCCATTAGATAGATCTAATGAAAGTGCAGTCTTTTGGCTTTTGACACAATTACACAATCCTAGGAAGTAGGCAATTCTAGTTTTCTAATTCTGGTGATGTGAAATCCCCCGACGACAGTTATGAATTATATGTAACCTCCTTACACCTACAAGACTCATTTAGAAGCTGAGTCCGAATAAATAAAACATTTTTTTCAGACCCGAGTCCGAATAGATAAAAATTATATTCGGACTCGAGTCCGAATAGAGCTGGCCTTTAAAAAATTTCCAACTTGTGAAAGGTCACCAGTTCTCTTTCATTCTGACACGTCACCATCACTTGCTCTTGAAGTGATCAATAAATTGCAACTGTAAACCAAGATGAATTTTAAATAGAATCTGAAAGAGTTGCATTACATCTAGATCTAAATCCAAATTGATACTTCTGACAGAGAACTACAACTCTAACCATCCTACTTTAGAAGTAAGAGATGAAGAGATGGGCTGATGGGGTCGCTGTGGGCTGTAGGGAAACCCTTGCCCTAGAGAGTTTACCCTACTCCTAATCTTTACTTTAGACCAACCTATCAAATCCACCAAGTCTGAATATTATCATTATTCATTTGTGCAGATCTCAAAGATCACCCCAAAAGCAAACCTCTCCTTGTAATTTTATAGGACATCTCTATGGCAATGATGATCATGTCATCATCACAATCAAGAGTGAACTAGACTCTATAGATCTAATCCCAAGTAAATGCTTTCAGTTTTCTCCATGTGTGGCTGACATCATACTCAACAAACAGTAGCACAACAAGAAATCCCATTTTTTAGGTTTAATTTTCAGTAGTCTGAGTAGAACACAAAACAAGCTTAGAGTAAGACATAAGACCAATCTCATCTGACTCACATCACCCACCTCAAATCAGCGTAATAATGCGTAAGGATGGTACGTCAACCCGTCCCACCCCACTGAATTCTTTGCAGAGATCTTTTATTTGCTTAAATTTATAACCTTTGACAAAGTATAGAGGAGATCTAGATCTAGATCTATATATCTAGAATCTAGATCTACATAGGTAGAGTCTAGGTAGGAGTATAGCCAGGAAGCATTCAGGAGGGTAGAGAGTTGGCCTAAAACCGTATTATATAGTGAAGTGCTTATTATCCACCAAGCTCGAATCTTGGTTATATCGGTAAGCTGTTCACTGTTATCGTAAGATTTCTGAGACGATGAGCGATGACAGCAGCGTTTTGTACGTTAGGGGGCTAGTCTATTCTAGTTCTAGCTAGGTCGAGCCTTTAGACGAGATCAAGATCTCTATTGTTTTGGCCCATCTTCTGTGCTGCGTCTGGGCCCAGGGAATCTTATAGACTATAAAGATCCAGTCCAGTCATACCTCTCAGCGTGCATTCTCCTACTGAGCGTCGAGGCCGCGTTATTATGGGTTTAGACAATGCTGAATTAGGGCACAACAAGAAGGGTAGAAATCGAAGGTAGCAAAGGAACAAACTGATATCCAATATTTTATGTTTCCGGCATAATCCTGTACATCGTCAAAACAATCATTACACATGGAGGTAGGTGGCGTCTGTGTCTATGTTTCTGACGTCATCATAATATTTCCTAGTTCGGGTCATAGGGGTCACTTCCTCAAACCTTCGCGGAAAGTGAATCAGCTGTGACGCATTTTCCGGGTTTCCCCGGTGACCCATTTCATTTACTTCCGTACCGCCAAGAAGTCCTCGGGTTTGAATGGAGAAAAATTGGTTGAGGAGCCGTTACTCCATCCTCACCACTTTTATTTTCCTTCTCAGACGACCGAGGAAGATTGATCATGGTAAAACTGGACTTCTAAATTGAAAGTGCTACAAAAATTTGGAAGCAATATGCTGGCTGCCCATTATCAGCGAGATAGCTTCCATCTTGTGTAATGCGGTAGAATCTATTCTAGATATAGATTTTCTAGATCTAGATCTAATAGATCTAGATATAGAATCTAGAATCTATGTGTTATACTGTAGACCAGTAGATCTAGATCTAGATTCTAAATCTACCAATACACATGTAGAATTCTAGTACCATCTCTAAGACGGAAGGTGCAAACGCTAGATCTAGATTCTAGATCTAGTTTTTTAAAATCAAATCGGTACAAGTTCAAGTAGCTTCTGGTGCTTTGATTGTTCCAAATGTACTGGGACCGTATTATTTTAATTTTAAGATAAATTGGAAGCTGGAAATGCATGTAGGCTACTTGGCTTCCGTATTTGAGTTTTTTCACGGGTTATGAGAACATCTACTACAACTACATGTACGAAATATGTGTACTTCACTCTTGGTCTCGCCACTTAGGACAGAGGGACGTCTGTAGCCTAGTAGGCCTACTAGTAGTTAGGCTACCGGACTCGTAATCGTGAGATTGCTGGTTCGGGGTTTCAAGCCTCAGCTCGGTCCGACGTTGTATTCTTGGAAAAGGCACTTCACACGAACTTCCAACTTGCCTCAGTCTTTTCGGTGAAGGGCGTTAAACTTGGAGGTCCCGCTGCTTAAATAACCTAACTGTGTTGATAAGGACGCTACACCTATACCATTTCACCATTTTCACTAAGGACAGAAACCCAAAGGTAGCAGTTTAAGTGGGTTAAGTTTCTCACATGAACGTTAATACCGAGTCTGTGTTGAAAGTGCGTCAAGCATGAACTCTGAAATCACAGTTGTATTTGAGTTACACATTGACCAGTCAACTGAATAACGAAAACAAAAAGAAAGAAAAGAAAGAAACGAAACATCTTTCTCATAATATACCTCCTCCTCCTCCTCAATCTTCCGCCCTTTTGCTTTCTCAGCAATCTCACTTCAATGTTTTCACCCCCTCGCTCTATTCTCTCCCAACATCCCCGTTTCTTCCTCTTTTCCCCCGTCCTCCACCCCCACCCCGCCCATCCTTTTCAGCGTGAGATCATCTCGATCCACCTGGGTCAGGCGGGAGTTCAGGTAGGCGACGCCTGCTGGGAACTCTTCTGCTTGGAGCACGGCCTCCAGCCCGACGGTCTCCAGCCCTACAACAATTGCGGCCCCTGCCCCGTGGCAGACGACTCGTTCCAGACGTTCTTCATGGAGACAGGCGCCGGAAAGTTTGTGCCCCGCACCACCTTCATTGATCTGGAGCCCACCTGTGTGGGTGAGTCATAATAATATGGCAATAGCTAATTGTACAGCCGTTTCAGCAACGTGCGGCTAGTTAAGTTAAAGTGACTGGATCTATGATTTCTACATTAGTTTCCAATTGGAGTACCCATGGGAATGAACAGTCTCCCCCCCCCCCCCAAAAAAAAAAAAGTCGAAAGAAAAAGCAAATTAAACAAAAATACAGTGTAACAACAGCAGCAGCAGCAAAACTAGTCATGTTCATAAACGTCCAATAAAGTACGCGTCGGCGTACATGTACATGTATTAGGAATTCGACCCAAGGACTTCCGCAGCACAACCGAGCTTAGGGCACGCTCATGGGTTGCATACATTAATATTTCTTCCCGCTGTCTTCTCCTTCAGGTGTCAGGTCTGTTGTCTGTCTTCTTAATCAGCTCATTTTGTTTCCTTTGTGTTATATTCGTTTCAAAGTGCCCATTGCACAGTCGATTCGGTTTGGTTTGGTAGGCGAGGCTAGTCAGATTGTTTGAGGGCGAAAAGCGACCATCGAGACACAAACCCAACGAAGCCGACGGTGACCCTAAAAAACAAACGCATTTGTTTTCAAGGCCGCGAGTCGGGCAATCGTTTGCATTAGAGAACCGACCCCCCAACAGGCAC
>NW_004797368.1:1210969-1217224 GCF_000002075.1 Aplysia californica
TCCGTCCACCCCTTCTCTCTCGACGAGACACTTTCACAAATACAGGCGCCCCCTCTTCCAACCCCCTGCCTACCTAATCCTCTCTCTCTCTGTCTCTCTCTCTCTCTCTCTCTCTCTCTCTCTCTCTATCCCCTTCGCTCCCCACGGGACACTTTCACCAGGACACGTATACCCCCCCTCCCCCAGGTGGTGAGCGCCATGACAGCCTCCCTGCGTTTCGACGGCTCCCTCAACGTTGACCTAAAGGAGTGGCAGACGAACCTGGTGCCCTTCCCACGTGTCCACTTCCCCCTCGTCTCTTACAGTCCGGTCATCTCGGCCGACAGAGCCTACCACCAGAACTTGGACGTCTCAGAGCTGACCTACGCCTGCTTCGAGCCTGCCAATCAGATGGTCAATCTCAACAGAATAGTTGCTTTAGTCTTTTTAGTCTTGGCAGTTTTACACACATAACCGACAAATAAATGTACATGTAATTTCGGAGCTAATTCGCAGTCTTATAAAGTTTTAGCTGACATTTTTGGCCATTTTGAGGGATTAAGACCTTAATGTCAGAAACCAAACGTAGGCCTACTATCAGTCTCTGAAAATCGTAAGATTATTCGGAGTCGTTATCAAGATATTCAAAGAATTCCAATCTAAAAATCTCGACACGTTGCGAAACTCAACAATTTTTGACAAAGCATTTCTCAAAACTAGGTACTGAGCAGATAGAAATGTGTAATTCTCGTGTAGTGAAGTGTGACGCCACTGAACCAGCGCAAGCCCAACAGCCAGACAGTGAGTAACGAATAGAGAACAGCCTTAACTTGTTGAGGACGTGCATTCTGGTCATTTGACAACCTTTGTGGTAACGCCGTTGTTGTACCCTCTCAATCGACAGCCCGAATAACTACTCAGCTTAAGTGAAATTATTTTGGTTACCTGGTCGGAGAATAGGTTTCATCGCAGGCGGTACAATTCCATAGCTGCTCCCCCCTCCTCTTCAGGATCCATGAAAGGGTTGGCTTGTTGCTGATCGTACCAGTTAAATCAGCTGCTTGGATATTCTTCTGGCTTTTCCACGCAAGTTGCTGTCTCTCCCCGAAAGTGAACTGATCGCATTGGAGACGGCCTTTGTGTTCCCTCCAACCATACACACACACCAAAGCCACACGAACTTGATGGATTGAGTCAAGAAAAACAACTTTAATTACCTAGATTTACCTTTAGTGATTAAAAGAAAGTGAAACATAAAAACCCAAACAAATTAAAAATAAGATTTAGACAAAAATCAAGCCATTACATAAAATTAAAGTCGGAAAGAACTGTATTGTGGTAAATATAGAGAAATTTGTGTAGATATCTAAAGCAGGAATTTGCTTCTATTCACAGTCCAAGAGAGAGCCCGCGGTAGTCTCTGGCCAAGCAGTGATGGGCTTACAAAAGTTAACCGAGTTTTAAGTCTTGATGTGGTATTCACTGACCCAAAACAGTAGTTCCAGAGCCAGAGCTTGGAGGGGAGAGTTTACGTGGGCCAAAGAGAGCCGCAACTCGTCTTTTCAACAGAGGCCACATCCGACAGTCTTAGCTCATCTTACATGCTTTTCTATTGACTATTATGTATCACAGTGTGTTGTGGCAATGGCAAAACCATGTGTACAAGTTGTACATTGTGGTGTTGGAAATGGACACTTATCCCACAGGTATTTTGTCAAATAACCCAAATGTAGTTGTATTGCAAGAAACCTAGCAACCCCATCTCATGATATCTTTTATGAATGTAATGGACGTTGAGAATTTAAACAAAATATAATAGAAAATGGAAATGCGCAGCTTAAACGCTAATCATTATTTTTTGTCGCTGTCGTTATTATTATTATTGTTATTATCATTATTATTTTTTATTATCTTCCGTCACCCCCCCCCCCCCCCCAGGTGTCGTGTGACCCGCGTTGCGGCAAATACATGGCCAACACGATCCTCTACCGCGGTGACGTGGTGCCGGGTGACGTCAACGCTGCCATAGCAACCATCAAGTCCAAGCGAACGATTCAGTTTGTGGACTGGTGTCCTACAGGTTTTAAGGTGAGTTTCTCCTTCTCTGATGTCTTATGGACTTTCAGGACCGGCACCTGTGGTGTAGCGGTTAGGTGGTTCGCTGTAGCACGCAGGAGACCCGGAGTCGATTCCTAAGAGGGGAGACCATTCATTTTATTGAGTATCTGGGTCTTTCTGCTGGGATGTTGTATCCTTCTCAGCTCAGATAGGCCCTGCCAGGCAGTGTTGCCTCCTGAACTAATAGATGATCTAAATTGTGTCGATGGGGGCGTAAAAACACATACATAAATAATATACATTCAGGTCAGTCTCTGATGTCTTACGGACTTCGAGGTCAGTCTTTCTTACCATGGGTTGTAGGCCAACATGTAGCCTCAGTCTCTGCACTCACAATACCAAATCCAAAATTGGATGTTTAAAATGAGGTGATAATAAAGTTGTAGATACAAATCAACGTTTCTTTGATACTTTTTCAACAGTTTATAGGTAGACTCCCTCTCCCCTCCCCTCCCCCAAAAAAGCAAAAACAAAAGTAACACAACACACACACGCAAAAGATAAAAGTGGGTGGTTGGCGGGTGCTCTGGACACTGGTGTAGTTTGCTTCATCTTTCCTATCATCTATCGTCCTTATCTCCCCTCCTTCTTTTTAATGTTTGTTACTCCCTTGTAACACCTCTAATCTTCTGGCGCTCACCCTTTGCAGTTGCGAGCGCCGTGAAACCTCTACAAAACAAACGAACTTAAGATACCCCCCCCCCCCCCCCCCAACAGCCCCTCTGTAAGCAACTCCCTTCCCCCACCCCAAAAGTATTTTTCTTCTAGAGTGTATGCTTCCCAGAAGTTGAGATTGTTTCAGAATGCTGTCACTTGCCTCAGGTCTGCTGGGGTAATAATATAGCAGTATATAGATTGTAAAGCGAATAGATCTCGCTGTTGAGCGGGAATTTGGGCTATAAAGATGTTGTCTATTATTATTAGGCCAGCAGCACCCCGAGTAGTGACATGCATGACATTGTGACAGTGTAAAGACTATCCTTACAACCAGCGTATGTGGTATAGTAGTTAGATTCGTGGTCATTAAATACTGTGGATCAGTTCAATCCTGTGTGGGGAAGTTTTTTCTATACCATATAGAATCTTCATGGGTTTTTTTCGGAATGGTGTATCCCACTTATCTGACATGGGCTGGCCCTGAAAAGCAGGATTGAAGTAGCCCGCCTCTCAGTCAGATGATCTAAATTGAGTCGAAAGGAGCACAAAACATTTTCCATTATAATTCACTGTGTAGTATGTAGACTGTCCTTAAATTTCTGTTCACCACCCACTCCCCCCTCCCCACAGGTTGGCATCAACAACTCAATCATGTGGACGGTCATTATATACGTTATATATTTCTGTTCATGACACCCCCCCTCCCTTCCCTTTGCGCAGGTGGGCATCAACTACCAGCCGCCCACAACGGTACCTGGTGGAGACCTGGCCGCAGTAGTCCGTTCAGCCGTCATGCTCAGCAACTCCACCGCCATCGCTGAGGCCTGGGCTCGGATTGACCACAAGTTTGACCTCATGTACGCCAAGCGCGCCTTTGTTCATTGGTACGTGGGGGAGGGCATGGAGGAGTCGCAGTTCGTGGACTCCCGCCTTGACCTCGCCGCACTAGAGAGAGACTATTATGAAGTAGGGCTGCCCACTCAGTCCATGTAGGTTAATCAAGTCTCATGAAACAGTTTGGCCGTCTACAAAAGAAAGATTACTACAAAGCCAATGTTGGTAGATTCACACAATGGCCGACTAGGAGAGAGAAGTGACTACGAAGCCTATGCATGTCAGTCAAGTTCCTCGTACATTAAGGCCGTCCTTGAAAGGGAGATTACAGCAAATAGCTTGACTATGTTCCTAGTAAAATATGACCGTCTTTGAAAAGGAGATTACTGCTTACAGTTTCACCATGTTCCTCGTACAATAATATATGGATGTCCTTGAGAGAGATTGCTACAACTACAACGCTAAAGCAGGTTACCTAAGTTTTTGATGTAATAAGCAGTCCCTATAAGAGAGATACCACAAGGTGACTTTGCTCAGTTCAACCATCTAGTTTTTTGCAACTTCTCTATTCATTCAGTATTAACAGGCTACGCTAGTAGGCCTATTACAAGTACAATTATTATATTGTCAGAATCAGTTCATCAGGATATTGTCATTGTAGCAAGGAAAGATGAGTAACAACAATTTTTTAAACTCATTTCCAAAAGCAAGGTCATTGTAGAGCTATGTTTGAGTAAAGAGTAGCAAAACACAAGTGTCGTAAATGTAGAGCAAAAGTAAACAAGACAGACAGAATCAACAAGGAGAGTAGGAAAAGAAGTAGAATCGACCAGTGAAGCATTTCAGACACCAGTAAGAAGGGTCATTTAGTCATTTAGCATTTCTGATTTTTCTTGTGATAAAGACGATATGTAAACCACATTATACTAAATTATAGTCTTACGTTGTAGGACCCAGCCGTCTCACAGACTCTACCTCCTGACTTTTTTACAACTGCCTCAAATATTTCCAATTTACACAGCTGTCCTGTTTTGCTATTTACACAATACAGGCAGATCTACCCAAATTCCTCTTTCATTTCTACAGAAAATCTTCCATTCACTAAATTCAAATAAAATTTGGATTCACCAAAATTGAACATCTGGCTCCACAAATTCATTGGATGCTATGTTCACTGCGTCACATGCAATGTGCCAGATTTCTTGCAATGAACAAGAACGAAACAAACTATAAAATAAAAGCTCATAAAGTGACTCCTGTTTTCTTTTAATTTTAAAGGCTGTCTCTGCGTGCGTAAACAACATTTACAACAAAAAGAAAGGGTAGTCTGAATTGGAATAGAATTTCATTTAATATTAGTAATAATAATATCAGTTTCACAGTCAGAATTTTCAGGGCATCACACATAAATACACATCAACAGTGATAGTTTAAAAAAGATGGAACAAGACTAGAGAAGAGATCTGAGAACTGCAAGTGCAAGTGATAGCTACAGGAGAAAAACACAGCCCCAATTTTACACGTAAAGGAAAACAATGTATCAACGTTAAATTTGGTGAGGTCTAGACTCTCTTGGCTTTCTTGGAACATTTCATCTCAACCCAGAGTTCTTGTGATGAATGAAATGCTCTCTCTTTGAAGACAGGACACAGGACATTATTTCGACTGCTTAGTGGAAGGCTCTGCCATACATCTTTATGAAAAGTGATTGATATATGACAGAGTTTTGCACTGAGCAGTTGATTTGTCTTGGCAAGGTGGCCAACTTAACCAAAAACAGCCCCCTCCCCTCCCCCCAAGAAAGGAAAAAAAAAAAAAAAAAGCAATAGTACACTTTTTTCAGGCAATAGACTGTAGAGTCTAGTGGAAAAGAACCCCCCAATTTTTTTTAAAAATTGAGTGTGTCAGTGTGAGTGATTGAGTGTGTCAGTGTGAGTGTGTAGGGGGGGGGGAGGAGAGGGAGGAGTATAGTCTACAGCCTTGAAAAATGACAACCGATTTAAGAACTCTAGAAAAGATTACAGGGTGAGATCTGACAAGATTTTGTCAAAACTGCTGAACACACGGTCTACAATCAACAAACACAAATATCTAAGAACACGTTAGTATTTATGGTCAGTGTGCGACACCAGGTTTTGTCAGCTCAGGTCTTAACTTTCTTTGTGCGTTTTGCAGTTGATTTGCTGATCTTTTTGGAGTCTGTGTCGCATTTTGTCTTTTCGTTCTTCGAGGCTGAAGCACCCTTGTCTTTGTTATGTCTCAGATCAGCAGTGAACAAGACCTGGTCATGAGAAGACACTGGAATTAATACAACAAAAAGGCACCTTGTTTATTTATGCAAAAGCCAAAAGCATGTTAGAAAATTTCAAATGTAAAAAATGGGTTACACATTATTAGTACAAATAGATATATGTAAAAGAGTAACCAAGAAGTGTAAGCTTCTGACATCTGAAAAACAAACGCAAGTACTGGGATCAACCCTTAACTCACTTGAGCCTCAGCTATTTTTAGCCCAACAACCATTGCAGCCTGACAGTTTTGGGGAATATTGAATAGACTGAAAGATATCAAAATAAAGAAAAAAATGCTCTCATGCTCGTAGGAAAAGAAAACAGCATCCTATTTGTCTAATTATTTATTATTGTTTTATTAATATTTTGAAATAGC